>NW_028292036.1:0-60000 GCF_963383615.2 Lipophrys pholis | reverse complement strand
AACCTTAGTGAACTGTATCTCTTCAATCATGGGTAGACAATGAATTCTTGTAGATTGGATAGCTTTCATCTTGATCTTTTTAATATGGGGATGAAGGCGGGCGATAGTAGGGAAAGAAACGGATGTAGCAGTGAGTTCTATATCTGTACATATTGGTTAGTTCCATAGCTTGAGTCTCAGTTTATCTTTGTCGATCGGCTCCATCTAATCAATAAATTTCTGATGATCAATTTTGTTTTAATACATTATTTTTAATAAAATATTAATCAAATTAGCTTGTCTTGTGCAAATTTAGTTATTTTAACACCTTTAGTACATACTTTGTTCACCTCGAGTTGGATATACCAAGATATTCAGTGTAAAAAAATTGAATTAGTTGAGGTTTTTTTTCCTGGAATTAAGGACTGACATATGGAGAAGCTCATATCTACTCGACAGTAGTTATTCAGAATCAGATGTAAGATGGACCTTCACAAAAAAAACCACACAAAAAACTGACTCACCAATTAACCACTCATTTTGACAAAACAGAATCTCAATCGAATGCTCTAAGAAATTATTAATGATCTTGACATTGATATGCTGGCATACTGTCCACTCTCTTGCACCCACTAGGTATGTTAAACCTCCTCATCCACCTGATACTGTCCCCTATGTTGACCTGTAAAAATATCTAGGTACTTGGTATTAACAGTCCCTCATCCCTTACTTCTGGGAACGTGACTGCACACATAATACTGCACACTACTCCCTCACTAATCCCAATCAAATCCAGGTCAATAACACCTGCATCCGAAAAGGGAAGCTCCAACAATCAATCGGTAAAGCCATCCCTTAAGACGACACCCATTCCAAGTTGAAACTTAAGTTTTTCTAGTTGGCTCCTTATGGGCAGTACTGGGTGGTCAGGCTGGACAAAGATTACACCTATGCAGCTATTTCCGACTAAAAATACGATCTGCTCTGGATTCTATGCCGCAACAAAACAATGGATCCTGACCTTTACGATTAGGTCTACCAAAGCCTGAAGAAGGATGGCTTCCAGGTATAAAAACTGGTGCGCACTGACCAAAGCTGATGAGCCTATAAATGCCAATCAATTGCATCTTTGATGATAGATTATTGATCAGTTAGATATGGGCGATGATGTGGACAGCACACCTGCTAAGATGTTGTTACGCAAGGTGGGCAGTTAAAACAGGTACCAGTATTTCATATTCATCCTTTTCTGTGTTGAATGGATCATAGCGAGCAACCTCCTTCTCGGAGTTAATTTCATGCTCAATGAAAATAAACTCACTTGTCCAGACTGGGTTGAGACATAGAAATGTCATAATTGGGTCTGCAGTAAAACAGATACCTCAGAATGGCTTAAATATGTAGAGTAGCCAAAGACGATCTCCATGAGGTACGCGCTCAACCCTCCGCTTATCTGCAAATATAGTTACATTGCGGAAATCATCGAGGCCAGCATCTACCTAGGCAGTTTGTTAGGCTTTCTGTTCTTTTCTCGGATGGCTGATAATAAGGGAAGAAAACTTACTCTCGTTATAACATGGGGCATCGCCTCTGTAGGATGCATTATTATAGCGGCTGCTGTGCATTGGACCATGCTGCTATTAGGCATGCTGCTGATTGGTATCGGTATTAATCCTGCTATCACTGTCGATTTAAGCTTGATGAGTGAATAGGCAACAGGCAAGCCTAGACAACTGATGATGGCGGGGCTACAAGTCGGATTTGCAATTGGAATGCTGGTGATAGCTGCAGTTTTTTTATGGCTTGACCACTGGCGATCGATCTTCATCTTTTCGATCATGATTCCTACTCTGCTGATAAACTTGTTCCACTATTTTGTGGCCGAATCACCTGATTTCTTGGCAAAAAATAACCCTGTCGAAGCGATCGCGGCTCTCAACAAAATCGCCCGGTTCAATGGCCAACCTGAACTAGAACAAAAAGATAGCTAATACCTTCACTTCTCAGTGGAGGAATAAACTGTAACTTAATAGAATAGTGATGCAGGATGGCTAGACTTGTTCAATACCAAATACCTGATAAAGTTGACAGTTATCAGTTCAATGGTGTTCCTTGCAATCCAATTGATCTACTATGGCTAGATGTTCATCCTCAGCTAATTTGGCAAGAACATCTACGTCAACCAACTATACATTGGGGTGAGTGAGTTCCTAGGCTATGCCTCTGTCGAGCTGTTCGTGTACTGGTTCAGTCTAAGGAACTTTTCTATTTTCGGTATGATCTTCTGCGGGATCACTTGTCTAGGTCTGGCATTCATCAAAATACCTAGCGTTTGTGACTGGTGCTTCATTAGAATAGTTCAACTCACCATCGTATTTCTTATGCGCTTTGTCCTCTGCTCTTTTTGGTCATTTTTCTACATCTACGTAGCCTAGGTATACGAAACTCGCATAAGATCGATGGCTCTAGGGCTTGTCAGTCTAGCAGGCACAGCAGGGGCTGTGATCTCCCCACTATCACAGAACCTACCACTACCATTCCTGTTTTTTGGTGTTTTTTCAACCGGAGTAGGTGCCTCCATGTTCTTCCTGCCTGCTCTTCCAAGCACCCCAGCCTCCTCTCACTCTAGTTCCACTCTGCTATAATAAGACCGCTTCTGATCGCCCCAATATGAGAAATGATTAAGCTGTATTTTGATGATGGATTTGTAAGGAGTAATTAGATGAAGAATGAATATTGTAAGCTGTAAGAGGTGTGGAGAGGAGAGAAGGATGGATATGATGCATTAGTTGCCGGTCATGACTGGGTTGATTGAGAAGGAGATGGAGACGTGTAAGGTTGCTAGTGTTAGTAGTTCATTTCTTACTTTCAGGAAGAAAAAAGTACTAGAATCGTCTGTATTACCCTCCTTAAAAACAAAACATGAACAAATTGTCAGCAAGCTCACCTAACTAAAGTACCTCAAACAACTAGCTCTATAGCAACTCCACCTTAAAAAGTAGCATCTGAAACAAACCATCTCTCTACAAAACAACTTGAAATCCTAACACTAAGCACTACATCTTGATCTCGTTACAAAGCAAAATGATATATCAGCTTTAAAGCCTCTGCTACAAAGACTGTACGCATAGAGACTCTCAGACATCGTCCGCATATTCAACTCTAAATGTGATTACCAACCTCTTGACAAAATATTTCGTCAATTTTCAGTCACCTAGGAGTTGGTCTTTATTGTGGATAAAGATATACAGGACATTGACCTGGAGATCAATTACACTAATCGCTATCTGATGTCGCCTCAGAACCATCTGATCAACTAGGCCATCATCTAGGTCAACGCCTTGTTCAAGGTCGTAGCTGATCTCTTTGGATTGCAGTTGCCATTCACTTTGGCTGAAAGGAATGATCTCTATGAGTAAGTGAAGTTTGAATCGCCTGATTTGGGTATGCACATTCTCAAGGTCTTCAATCTGGATTTAATTCCCTTGATTGGAGTTAATTATCTGCTGATTGCGAAGAGACTGGTGTTTGAAAAGGATGGGCTATACCTTTTCAAGGCTCATTTTTCATGTCTGCCTCCAACCCACCCCTTAACACTAGGCTGGAAAGTGCACATCCCGATTCCCCTCCAAAACTACCTCATAAAGCGAGAACCTCCCTCCAAAGAGTCCCCCTCAACCCTGCCTCCATCACAACAACATCCACCCCAAAGCGATGAATAAGACTTCTAGATATTAGAGCTTTAACAATTTTAAGTGTAATGACTTTGATTTAAAGAAATAAATAATTAAAAGACATGTCAATCGTTTTTATTAGGTTATGTTTATGGTGGGGGTTGGCTATTGTCAGTCTTTGACTTCTTTTTTATTGGGATTGCTTGGAGGAGGAGGATGCAGGCTAGCATTGTCAATGATCCGTAGTAGTAGTGTAGCTAGGCGTAGATCTTTAGTTTTTAATGGACTAAAACTCCCATAAAGCCTGCTGTGTAGGTCATCATCAGTAGCACCAAGTACCAGGCCAGTGCTGTCTTGAATGCACCCAGAAATGCAAAACTTTACCTTCTGCGGTAGACTAATTTCGCCAAGTATTGCAGCACTCCCCAATGGAAGAATCCCACATAATAAGAGAGGTAGATGCCATGCCAGAACGCACTGATCATGAAAGTTATCATGAGAGACATACTACTGCTCATCTTCTTGATCAGGTTATCATAAAAGCAGGTTTTGAGCCACAGTTGGATGCTTGAATTCCAGTGTTCAGTTTTTTCTTTTGGACTGATCGTCAATTCGAACATAGGCCCGCCACAGTACACATCCATGCCTAGAGCATTATAGGCTGCCTGACTCATCAAGAAAGCGGTATAGTATTTACACCGCATGAGAAATCCCACTAGCATCTCCAAATTCAGCTTTACAAAAAAGGAATAGCCTTCAAACTGAATCAGCTCATTGAAATAATCTAACTTTATGCCATTCATAGCGGTGACTATTGCAACTGCTAGGCATGTGAGTCCTCCAACTAAAGAAGGTAGGATTGGCTTGGCACTACCTGAATTGGATAACCATTGCTAATAGGTAGAAGGATCAAAGGTGGGGCCGACATAGCAAGAGGCAAAGAAGTTGTAGTACGATAAAGTGAACTTTAAGCCTTTATTTGATTGGGTCGGGTTGTAGGTGATAGCATTTCCCATGTAAATCACTTTTGTAGTAAGGATCATGACTGCAACGCTGCAGTCTATCTTCCAGCTCTAGTAGTCGTACACTGTACGGTATATGTGGATTGATATCAGCCAGATGGCGGATAAAGTCAGACCAGCACCAAGAGCCATAGAAGGTCTCAGGATACGAAAGGCGACTATAGAAATCAACTGCAGTGCCAGCATGTAGAAAGTCCACAACTGAAAGATCAAGAATTGTTAGATGAGGCCGATTACCAAGCTGACAGTTTCCTTGAATGCGGGCTTGAACCGGGCTATAAAAACAGCTAGTTATAAAACTACAGAGAGGAATATTGACAATAAGACACACAACAGTCAAGAGCTGGTCATTAGATACTCCCTCCATATCTAACAAGTGATATATTATTATTGCCTTTTATATTAGCAAATCTGTTACCTACACAAGATTTCTGTACTTTTATCAAGCTACAGGGTAGGGCTAGTTCGAGTCAGATGCTCTTCGAATGTTCTATCAATAAAAATATTATTATTGGCTCAGAAACCTCTTTTCATCTCGTACTAGTAGTTGCGGTAGAGGTAGTCGTCACCTCTCTTTGCTTTCTTCTTGCTGTCTTATTATTGTCCGTTTGATTTCCAGTTGTTGTATTAGCCGAAGACAATCTGGCTGCCTTGTTGGGCACTGCGTTTGGATCGCATTGTTGAACCCGTCAAGCCCATCCCATCCTGGTATATAATCCCACCAGCAGAGTCCTTAGGCCTTATCGGCATCACCCTGGCCTGTTGCACAGACTGCATAGGCTGTTAATTTTTCTGCCCCCTTTCTCTATAATAACGCAAGACCCGTTCCATCTCATACTCAGGCATGTTCTCAAGGCTCTAATATTTTTACATGTAGCCCATAATCTCCTTTTAGGGAATTGACTAGAACTAGCAGGTGGTGGGCTTTGTGGGAGAAGGGATGGTCACCTTTTGAGTAAGAGGTTTGACTTTCTTTCTTTGGAAATCGTTGAGATTGTCGTTTAGACTGTCCCAGGCAAGTGAAAAGCCAGATTGTTTGGGCTGAGAAGTCATACGCTTGCCGAACCGGGTAGCTGCTTCAACGCGTGTGCCAATCTACATCTACTTATTCTACCGTCGATAATCAATCGACAAAAAACTGTGATGTTATCATAATTACAATTTTGTAAGGATGTACGATGATTTTGAGTTTCTGGATGACGATTAAATAGCCCCTCCGCCCTTGCGCAGACCAGCTCCTGGAGAGGCTGAACCTAAACTTCCTTCGCTCTATCAAAATCCTGTCCCGGATAAATATGAACAACGTAAAGCTGGCAGGAATAACAAGCACAATGAAAAGGAAGAACGACTGGACTTTTAAGAAGAGGTGCTTGATAATCCGCCTACCCTTTCCAAAAGACATTCCTCCTCCTCAGCCAAGTAGAGGAAAGAAGAAAGTTAAAACGACTACGAATAGGAATTTGAAAATGATTACGAGAACAATTAGTTCTAAGACTTTGAAGATGAAGATGGAACCAAGCGCTCATCCACTCGGAATGTTCGAGAACTTAAAAGTCATAAAAAGGTCAGTGAATCAGCCAGCAAAATCAGAGGAAAGCCCCTATCTGCTAATAAAATATAGAGGTCAAAAAAAACTGCCATTAAGCCTCCCATGGGGAAAATAACCTCCTATGAAGAAGAGGTGTACAGGAAATTTCCTGAGGTGGATCTCAGTCGGATGGACAACCGAAGAATCAGAATACGGATTGATGCCATGCGTGACTTCATCAAGAAGCTTAATGATTAAGCCACCAAAATCTTGAAACGTAAAGAGGAAAGAATTTCAATGACAAAGTCCACCAAAAACAACCATAACTAACAATCACTTGAGCATAACATTCGTTTGTTATAAAACTAATCAAAAAACAAGGACAACCTTCTAGCCAGCCAGCGCAACTAGATCGAACATTTACAGCGCAAGGTCAAGCAGATAAACGACCGTGAAGTTATTGACAAGCTGATTGATGAGACACGCTAGACAAAAAAGAGGATTGATGAGCTGAAGAAGAACAACAAGGCGTTAAAGGTTTAAATAGACAGCAATGGTAAAAAGCTGGTTGAAGAATAGAAGCAAGCTGAAAAGCCTCGTTTCAATGATGACTACAAGAAGAAATTGCCTAACACTAAATAGAAGAAAGAGAAGAACGATTATAAGTATGAGAATTTGAAGAAATAGTTGCATTAGCTCAAGATTAAAAATGATGAGCTTGATGAAAAACTGAAATAAAAGATCAGAGAAGCCATTCAAAAGGATGTCGATATCCCTGAAAACGCAGAATACGCTAAAAAGACATAAAGACATTAAAAGTTGAAGCATTAAGAGCAAGTGCTATCTAAAAAGGTTCATGCCTTACAAAACGCCATTGCAAGAGCATAAAAGCAAAATTAGTATGAACTCAAAATTAAAAACAAATAACTTGACACTTTTTAAAAACAGATAAAAGAAAAAAATACTCAAATCAAAATTTCAGTTGAAGACACGCTGAAATTGATAGAACAAGCTCGGTAGAAGGCCAAGCATTCTGATTAGACAGTGGTGAGAAAACTTGCAGAATTCTAGGCGAAGATGAAATCGGAACTTGATGAATTAGCTGGTAATGGACTTTAGGCCCCCGCCCCTTTCAAAATGAAGAAAAGCCAATCAAGGGACCAACTCAAGCCAAAAGCATAAAAATAACCAGATGTCGACCAAAACAAAAACAACTTATAAGGCTCATAAATCTTTGCCATCTAGTAAAAGACCAAAGTCTAGCATCGATAATAAAAATCAAAGTTGAAGCCGTTTAGTCTTAAAAAGAAGAGTTAGGATTAACAACCTGAAAGGAAATGGGTGCCTGAATCAGACAAGCCAGCTTAGGTGGATCAATCTAGATAAGAATCCAAAGGTAAGCCTTTCAACCTGAAAAGAAGGAGGATTTTGAACTAATAGGAGTCTGAAAACAGAGATTCGGTTGAGAAAAAATCACCTGATATTCAGATATCCCCTTCTTAGGATAAGATTGAAGACTCAGGGAGTGGAAGGCCTAGGCGCTTCATGAACCGACTGAGAAAAGGAAATGATGATTCATCTAGTTCCTATGTAAGCTCAGTCTAGTAAAAAGCACACCCAAAATAATAACCAAGAGGAAGTAGCCTACCCAAAGTGTAAGAAATGCCTTCAAGAGAAGAACCCCTAGAAAGACAATCCAGATTACAATCAGAATTAGTCAAAAAAGAAGAAGGAGGGAACCGTGGTGGCATGAAATTGTTTAGGAGGCAGCGAGGTTAAAGTTCAATTGAGAATGACCAATCTAAAATGGAATAGGAGAGAAAGAAAGAAGAGGAAAGGTAAGCAAAGGAGAAGTAGGAATATTAAGCGAGGTTGAGATAGGCTCAAGCTAGACGTGCAGAAATGGGAGGCAAGAAAGTAGGAGGTGTGAAAGGCAGCAAAAAGCCAGGTAAGGTGTAAAAGCCCAAATATGATATTTTTGCAGCAGCAGAAGACGTCCTAAATTAAAAAACCAGTGGAATAGCCAATCCACTAAATCCCAATAGCCCCGGTTTACAATGAACCACCCCAACGAAAATCCCCTGAGAAGTAGATGAACATGATGGATTTGCTGGGGGTTGACCAGAAAAAGGACGATTTTAATGATTTGTTCGGGTAGGGAAAGGTCTAAAGGAAAAGATAGAGGAAACTGAACAATGATTTTTTCTCAGGCCTGTGACAGAAATGCATGATCGAAAAAATTAATTTTAATTAATGATCATCTAAGCGTTTTCTAATGAAAAAGGTAAGATCAAACCTCGCACCCCACTGATCTCTTTCACTTAGTCTATCGCTTTGCATCTACCTAAACTATCCCAGCACTCAATGTACCATGCATAAAATGCATCAGATCCTGATGTGCTAAACATCAACTTGAAAGGACAGAGGGTTCGAGGAGATCGAAGAATAATTAACCGTGAAGTGTCACGCTCAACAAAATAGATGTAGATAAAACCTATTGTCATAAAAGCAGAATCAAAGCAGAAATCACTCACCATAAAGAAAAGATAGAGACGTAAGAAAGTATAGCTGACATATTTCTAACGCTTGGTCAACAAAGACCCTGCGACAATAAAATCATGCTCTACCTTGATTTCCTTAAAAACGTCAATTTCTCTAATGCCATCAAACATCGTAAGGATTAGCCCTGGGGTATCAATTTCAAAGGCTATGTGGCAAAGGGGAATAACAGCACCCTTATCAAAAATGTCATCAAACACAGGTTTTGGTGGAACATTGTATAAAATTAGGCAGAAGCGAATATGGTATGGTCTCAGATCAGAGAGAGGAAGGTTATTTAATCCCTACCTTAGTTTCCGGTCGTCTATAGGAAGAGAGAAACTGATTGGGACTTAAACTTTACAGCTTAAGAATGAAATGGCTGATTCTCTAGCTAAGATTCATTTGCCAGGAGAGTTCAAAGAAATTTGGGGAGAGAGGAAAGCGCTTTCACAAGCAGCAACTGTAGCTGCCTTTTCTTATGCACGACGTCAAATTACGACAACCATCTTTAATTTAACTGGAACCTAAGTAACAAAAAAGCCTTATTTCTCAATCTGTTCAATTACTACTCGGCAGTGGGATAGGACCCTTGGAAGAACATCCCCCTCACTTTCCACATCAAATCGCTTGATGACCCTGAATGGACCCGCTTTGAATCAGCATTCAAGCATAAAGAAGAATCTGGAAAATCAAGAAGCGGAAGAACATCTGGATTATCAAACTGGAGAGAACTCCAATCGTGGGTGTGGAATCGAGGTGCATGACACTTTGTAAGAAATTCGGAAGATTGTGGCTGATCGATAGGCTCGTGGCAACAAAAGAACCACAATCATTCAGCAGTACATCCAGCCCTTCCTTTACAACCGTAGGAAATTTGATTTCCGTTGTTATCTATTGGTCACCTCCGTAGGTGGAATCAAAGCATACTGGTATGAAGAGGGCTACATCCGCACCGCCTCCAAATAGTTCACTATCAAGAATTTGAATAACAAACTGATCCATCTCACTAACGATTGCGTGCAGAAGAAATCAGATGATTATGCAAGCACTAGACTGGCAACAAGCTATCTTACCTGGACTTCCAGAAATACTTGGACAGCACTAATGCTGGTATCAGCCTGCAAAATGATATTGTGCCAAGGATGGTTAAACTAGCCACTGAAGCTGTCAAGGCCACTTTTAGTGCACTAGACAAGAACCACAAGGCCTTTTCTTTTGAGTTATTTGGTCTGGACTATATGTTGGATGTCTCTGGGGAGACCTACTTGATAGAGGTAAACAATAACCCTTGCCTTGAAATGTCTGCTCCTATTCTCGCAAGGATCATCCCAGCAGTAATCTAAGGAACATTCAAGGTACCATTTTTATCAGATTGCAGTTGACCCTTTGTTTATGCCACCGTAGTATGATAGCTGGCCTCTCCTCAAACGCACATTCTGTCCTGACAAGGTTTACGAGAGCAATCGGTTTAGACTGATCTTCGACGAGAGTACGGAGGGTATTGAACTTCAGACACTCTTCAGAGAACAAAAGACAGAGAAGATGCCAGTACTGACTTTTGAGGAAGTAGAGGAGGCCGACTAAGAAGAGGAAATTGACTAATGATTTAGTAATACGTTAGCAAAGTATATTTTGAGCACATAAATAATTATTATCAAATGGTCTTTATCAGCTCTGACCAGAGTTGCGATAGGTCCACGATGGAGAGATCTTCACCCTGACCGAAAAGGACATAGTTTCCAGGTTTGGTTGCTATTGGTACTCCCTATACTTCATTCCGCACTCCATTGATCCTACAGAATTGCACTCTTTCTCTCAGGAAATCATCTTGCTTGAACTTTTCTGCCAGCTTTTCAAATTAATGTAATGAATTCTGCTATCCTCCTTGTCCTTCACCACCATCACTGCTGTCTTCTTTCCCTTCACCGCTGTCAGCAAATTTCTAACCAGTAAGTTTGCGAGAGTGCTTTTGATAGGTCTCTGCCTGTTTTTAGAAGAAGTAAGGCTCCTTATGGATTTGAGATATGAATTACAGGAGATTATCGGTAGTAAGCTATTTCTTGAATTCATAGCGGAAGGTTTTCCCAGCTGAAAGGATGTATTGAGAGTTAGGATCTTTGAGTGCTTAGACAGAGGTATTTTCAGCTAGCTGGCTGGATTTAGCGAGTGCTTTAGCATCCTCAACTATCACCAGATGAGTTCTACCTTCCAAATGCTAAATCTAACCAGCACCTCTACATCCTGCTTGCCTCTCTTCGCTAACTACATTTTCACCTCCTTCAGTTGTGCAACCAGATTTCTTTTTCCTCCTTACTGATCTTATTCTTATCAACTCGCAGTTCAAGGACGTAGTTGGTCCTGTCAAACGCCCTTCGCATTGGAGATAGACTGAACTGGTTGATGCTATCAGAGATTATCACGTTTTTGTTCTAGCCAAAAATATTGATGTTTTTGTGGACGTAGAAATCAGTGTTTGAAAGGGTGAGGTTGGAAGGATATGTAAGCAGTGAAGAATGCCTTTTTAATAAATGGAATGAGCCGGGTTATGCTCCTTCTAGTCCTAAAGCAGCCATGGCTTCTTAATCAGTAACGATAAAGTTCATCAGTTTGCTGTCATTCAAGTATTCATACAGGTTTAGTCTCTTGAACATGTTTCTTATTGCCTTCATAGTTTGGGTTACCCTTTGGATTGTACATGAAGAATAATGTGCTATGCTTGCCGAGGCTGGTGATAACCTTGAAAGAACTCTGCTTTGTTTTTTTGGTTAAGTTTGATCAGTTTGGAGCATGATTGCTCGATGAGCTCTTTCTTGTCGATGAAGTTGAAAAGACTGTATCCAGTGAAAGTCCTTGAGGTAGCGCGACCTCTAATGAACATGAATTGTTCTTGCTAGACAGGCTTCTTGTACAATTTTTTCAGCAAGGCAAGGTCTTATTTACTGTGCACTGAGTAGAGCTTTAGACTGCCTTTTTTCTTGGCTGGTAACTTTTACAGCTAGGAAGAGATCATCATATGCAGCTCTTCTTTGTAAAATTCAGGGTAGACGAGGATTATCACTAAGTCCTCATCAGAAAAGGGACTATGATAGAGGCTAAGCTGCAAATTTTCCTATTGGGAAGGTTTTTATCATCTTCGGTTCTTTAACTGGCTTTTATTGTTGCTAGGGCTAGGCAAAGAAGGAAACATGCCATCGGTAAAACGATAAGGCTAGTGAGAAAATGAGAGGCCTAGTCAATGTTGACATGCGGCAAAGTAAAAACTTGCTGTATCCAAGTCGAACAAGATTCATTATACAATAATACATTTAGCAATAGGCTTGACTGTTTAGCTGACTAGACAGGCTTCCTAAAGCTGATTCATAAATTGACTGAGAAAGGACAGAACTAATTGTCAATACCTGTTGGGTAGAATGGTTTCTTAAATCAATCGAGTCTTCCTTTATATTTCTGTGTTCCCACTTTATACTTCAGTTGACTAATCAGCTGCTATTTAATCTCTCTTCAACCCCCTTTAAGCGCAAACACGAACAGCTTGTTCTGCAATAAGGAATATTTATTGTCTTGGATGCTTTATCCTTAGAAATAGGGGAGAGCTGTGCCTTGTCATTCTTTTCTGGCAGTCACTGTACTTTAAGACTTAGCTGTTATAGTAGTTGAGTGAATTCTATATCAAGTATTTATCAGAAGAAGAGCATTTGTACTAGACAGAATGTGTTGATCTTTCCTGTTATTGAGATTCATGTAGGAACGAACTTATACCTTCACTTATACATCAATAGTTGCTTTTATTTGACCATTATAAAACATAGGTAACGACCGCTCGTTAATTCAAATGTTTAAGACGACTTTGCAAAAGCCTCCTAGTCAGCGTCGGCTTGACACCCACTCCTGATAACTGTAGGGGTTGTGGTAAGAGTGCGACCTCCTCTCCCTCGTTAAATAACTGGAGAACAACTTTCTTACAACTGTCCTAGTTGATGAAGATCACAAAGGCCTTGCTCTCCACGAGTATTACAACATTGACTTGGTAGATTAAGACCGGCTCAATGAGTATGCTGAAGACCCCTCTAACTATACTCCCCACAGGTTCACGTTCGATATGGTTTATGACTAGCATAGCACACAAGAAGAGATCTATCTAGGAACAGCTCGAGAGAGTGTCCTAAGTACGATTGAAGGTTTCAACAATACCATCATGGCTTATGGCCAGACAGGAACTGGTAAGACTCATACCATTGGAGGGATTCAAGTACAATGGAAACTGATCCTCACAGAGGGATCATCCCTAGAGCCATCCGATTAGATATTCAGATATATAGAGAACAAGGAGAGAGGAGATACCAAGTTCATGGTGCGGGCTTCCTACCTACAAATTTATAATGAATCGATTTCTGACTTGCTGCGACCTGAACGGTACAACCTCAATATTCGAGAAGATGTAAGGAAAGGCATCTTTGTCGATGGGCTTAGTGAAATGGGCGGTGCGAAACCCCTCTTAGATATATTCCCTGCTAATGAAGGGGGCGAACTCGAGGGCCACCGCAGCCACAAACATGAATGATGTCAGTTCAAGGGTCTCATGCAGTCTTCATCCTCATCATCGAGCGTATGAAGCTCCATGATGACTGCTAAGAGGATACCTCGCGAGAAATTAGGGTCGGGAAGCTCAACTTGGTCGATTTGGCAGGATCTGAGAGAGTTCGAGTAACTGGGAGCGACAGGGCAGCGACTAGAAGAATGTAAAAAGATAAACAAGAGTCTAAGCTGTCTGGGTAATGTGATCAGCTCTCTAACAGACCTAAAGGGCCCTAAATCTTACATCCCATATCGTGATTCGAAGCTTACTCGGTTACTCTAGGATTCACTAGGTGGTAACTGCAAAACCACAATGATGGCCATGATTTCACCCGCAGTTTAGGCCTACAGCGAAAGCCTGTCTTCTCTGAAATTTTGCACATCGAGCCAAATCGATAAAAAACAAGGCAGTTATTAATGAAGACGTCGATCAGCGAGCCTTACTGCGGAAGTATGAAAATTAACTGAAAAAGTTACGCTGTTAATTGGAGGAGAGGAGCAGGCTAATGGGCGATCGCACACGCTTGGTGCAACTATAAGAAGAGAAGAAGAAATGGAGATTGACAATAAGGAGTACCGAGCAGCCCTTGAATAGACCTCGAATGCTTTCATCCACATGCGAGGAGAGAAGCTGGCTCTCGAACAGAAGATCAAGAACATCAACTCTCAAATGCTTCTAGGAGGGGTTAAGATTGAAGATACCCCCCAATTCCGAAGTGCTCTTGAACAGCAACAGGAAATGCTTAAGAGGCAGTACTAGCATAAAATCAAGGCTCTGTAAGTAGAACGTGAGCGCATGATCAGCGACAAAGGTTCATCTGAGGAGGTTAGGACTCTAATTGATAAGCAGAGAGACATTATGATCGCAATGTCAACCAAACTCAATTAACGGAGTGAAGTTATCGTTCAACTGCAAGATGAACTATAGGCCTATGACCGAATTCACAAAGAAAATTAGGAGATGCTGTAGGAGAAAATCAAGCAGGTTAAGGCGCTTGAAGGGATTCTTAAGGAGAGGGGGTATTCCGCTGCCTGCTTTCAACCAAAAACCCTTGCAGGCTAAAACCATGCCGCAGTAGGCCGCTTTAGATAAAGCCAGGCACTGGAGACGAAGATTACAGTCGGAAGGAAAAGTAGAATACGGTGGTGGGACATAAGCTCAATGAAGTGAAGCAATCAGTTGACAAGATCCTACAAGGGCTCAAACAGCCAGGCGGATAGGCCTCCGTGACGTGGCAATGGATCTCCTGGACCTCCAAAAATCATTAAGAAATTATGATTGATAGATAGATAGATTAACCTCCAAGAGAAGTCCAGGTGAAGATTCTTGAGTTCAATACATCAATAGTCAGTAACACCATAAAAATTATTTGCCGTACAAAAAGATATTGTAGCTCAAGGGATAAGGCTATGGATTAATCAATTAATGTTGAAGCGAATTGGTTAGAAAGCTAATTTAGCTATGGAATGGGGCTCTCTCGGGTCTAGTTCTAGGAGCATCTTTGGGTCTTCTCTTTCTAGTTATTTCTATTTCGCACGTAGAATGTTCGATTATTCGGTCCACGTGGCCAAACTTCTTCTCCATCTTCTGGTGATGGCTTCTGCATTGCTGACTTAGCCTTGTTTTTTAGGTAGAGGGACATCTCAAAGAACAGCCTTTCTGCCTTCTACCCCTCCGAGTCTAAAATTTATCATAGTGGAATTCCAGGAACAGTCTGTACTTAATGTTTTCTGTGAGGGTCCCAATAGCCCCGCCTATTGACACTGTTATCAACAAAGTCAGTGGCTAAATTATTCATGATTTTTTTATTGAATCTTTTCAATGCGCTATTTGTTGCCAAGCAATCTTATTCTTCATCAAGCTCCTATTCTAAAAATAGACCTATTGATTGTTTTTGCTTATAGTGTTTCAGTTTTAGACAAACAGAATATACTATTTCTTGATAATATATAATTCAAAGCAGTAAACCCCCAGGCCTTTGAATACTATTATACTCTTTTTTAATGTTCCATTGTTCAATATAAAGGAAAGGAGTGATTTCTCTGGGTTGGCAAGGAATACCCCTCAATCACCTAGTCTAGCATCTCTCTCTATTTTGATACTTATCATCATCTACAACAAAAACAGTCATGCGCTATCTGGCCCTTCTAAGCGATTGCGCAGGGTCACGCCTAAAGCCATTCAGGCTTCTGTAATCGTGTCGGTAGGTATCCTCTTCAGTGTTGATCATGAAGTTTGCCACACCATCCTATGAACTTGAAAATAAATTCCATCCCGACCTTCTCACAGTCCTGGGCCTATCACGATTGCCCATACCATGGGCACCGTCCTCAAGGGGACCGAGGACAAAGATTAGGCCGGTCTTGCTCTCCTGACTGAATAAAAACTCCCTGAACTTGTCGCTGAACTCTTTCATACGCACTTACACAAGCTTTGGATGGTAGATGAAAGGGAATGACTAGCATATCCTTTGGTGGCTCTCTTCGTTTCTGCAGGCCTGAAAACAGGCATGAAGTAGAGTGGCTTATTCCGAACTCACAGGTCATGCCTGTGCACCAAAAGCCTTCCTAGTTGACGATGATGGAGACTGTGAAATGCCCGAAACTACCATGATCCCTCAGCAAGGCAGCTACTGATTCCTCCAAGAGACTTGACCTTGAGCCAGGGAATGTAGGCCAACTTGTAAGCCTGGGTGTGGCCTTTCTTACCCTGGATACATTCAATACTGCCCTCATACACTAAGCGGTCATCAGGCCTGAGGTCAAAGCACAGTTCGTAGATAGAGTAGGGCTGTGGAGGCTAGGGGACAGATCGTACCTCCTTTCTCCAAGAAAAGGGCAAGGTACTAATCAGCCCTGTAGAGCTTGTCAGAACAGGTCTCTAGCTTGATTGGAAGTAGGGTAGAAACGATCTGGTAGACGTTTTCAAGATCTTACTAGTCGTACTCTTCCTTATGCAGGATCTTGCTCAGTTCCTTTATAGTGTGAAAGTCGACGTAGGCACAGCCTCTGCCTGTACGCTAGTAGTTCAACTTGAACTACCAACGTGAGATCTTGCGGTAGGTCATCATCAGCAAAGTGAGTTTCTTACAGAAATCATCAATGTTCTTTCCAGGCTCAAGAGTCTCAAAAGGCAGGGTGGGACACTATGTCTCTGCCAGGAACTGCTTGATGAAGCTACTACTGATTTTAGTCAGCAATTATTCAGAAGCACAATAAAGAGGGAGCTTTAAATAGCTGGAGAGCATCGCATAGTCTTCAAAAGAGTCTATCCGGCCTGGGATCAGGCATGCTTGCTTCTGTTGGCAGGCCTACCGAACTGCTTGCAAGGCTTTCCTAGAATAGTACAGTAGTTTTGCCAATGAGATGTGAGGGGGAAAATTCATGCTGTTTTCAGGAATGATGATAAGCGGCTTTTTCTTGGAAGGCAGGTTTTTCAGCAGCTTGTGCAGACTGTCGGTCATCTGCTTGTTTAGGGCGGGTAGCACCAGCACGATCTAGGCAGTCTCCCTGAAGATCCTGGCGAAGTCGAACTCGAATGACTTGACATTTTAGCAGGTGAGACGCTGCCACTCCAGCATTGAGTAGCTTGGGACGTGTACTTCTACCGTTTTGGCCTAAGGTCTCCAATTGTCCTTCAGTTCCCTTTGAAGGTTGAAGGTTTCGATAAGCTTATGTTTCCTCTAATGGCGGATGACAACCCTGGTCTTGAGCAAAGAGCAAAAGTCCCTGATCTTGGAAAGTATCTTTGGGGCTCCTTTCAAGGACAGTCTCTTGTAAGTCTGTCGGTTGAGCAAAGGCTTGAAATACTTCTTGATCTTCTCCACTGATTTCAGCACTTCCATCTCTCTGGCCAATTCCTTGTAAGCTTTCAGGGCCAGGTTATTTGAGTCGACGAAAGGGAGGATGCTTTCAAACTGCACTTTTCTAAGGCTGGTGTCATTGTACTCAAGCAGATCCTCGATCCTGATCAATAGCTTCTTGACCTTCACCCAGTGACAGAACTTGCCTATGGTCTTGCACAGAGTGTTGATGGAGCCCCAGTCATGCCCCCTTTCTTGTTTCAGGCGGTGGTAGGTGGCATCTTCTTGCACCTACCCGTCGATGAAGGTGAAGATGGTTTTTTCAGACAGAGTGATAGATTCTCTTTGAAGGATGTTCTATCTGCTCTGTTGCTCTTCGCGTTGGATGCGAGACTCTTGGTGCTACATTTGGACTTGTCTAGCTAGTTCTTGCCGGTACTCGTCAATGATATTGCTTGAAGACTAGCCCTGCCAACTGCCCTGTAGTTCAGTCATCATGCCCTTCGGTTCTTCAAGGCTGGGTCCGATCAGCTTTGAAAAGCCTGCATAGGTGTATGGATTGTGTCCTTTATTCCTTCTCTGGAGAGTGTACATCTTAGCTTCAGGCTTTACTGTAAAGAATGGCTGGGATCCATCCTCTCTGCACCAGATCGAATACTCCTTCTTCTAGTCTGTTTGAAGCTATGGGTTGCAGTCTTTGCATGGGGTCTTTTCGACGATTGCGAGGCAGGATGATTGGCTGCTTATGAATATTCGCCTTACGTTTTATGCCGTGGGGTTTGGACCGTCCTATCAAGCCACGCTTGGGAAGTTCAGCAGGCTTGGTGTCTACCTTTCTAAGCAGCTGCACAAAAGAATCATCTGGTAGAGGTGGAGGCATCAACTTAGGCAACTGGCAGCTCTCAGTCCTTTCCAAGACAGCCGGAACATTCCCCTAATCCAGCAAATCAATACTTCCCTCCAGCCTGCCTATTTCATACTGGATATGCTAATAGATCAGCTTGCGTTCCTGCTACGGGGCAGTCGAGTTGTACAGTAGGTTGAGGTGCTCCTTGATGCGAGTGAACTGCATTTCTTTTTAATTATTATATAAAAAGATAAGCATGGGTGGCTAGACTACTTGTTGTAAGGCGACAGTAATAGCTGACAACTTTTATTCTGACTTGGATTGGAGATTGAGACTGCCTGGGGAGGACGAATTGCAGGACTATCAGGACAGTTACCTTAACTTTGCAGAGCTGAAGTGTGAGTCTATGCGCATTAGTTAGATCAATCCAGGAGCAGAACTCTTCAGAACCATCAATCCGACCAACATCACCTTGCAGTAAACTACAGGACATGTCGCCAACCTGAGGCTGCTGTACCTGGCCTGCGTACTGCGAGGGGTGGCAAAATACTGCCCGTAACGGATAACGGACATGTTTGATAAGTAGAATCAAAGGAACAACTAACATACCATCATCCTCAACCTACGAATCAATGGAAAAATAAGATCTGTCATGCTGGATGACACCTTGCCAGTCAACTAAGCTAAATAGCCTTTGTTCATCAAGCCGGATGGGATGGACTTCTGGCCCTGTCTGGTTGAAAAGGCATGGGCGAAGATCTTTGGCTCATACTAGTCAGCATAGCGTTATGGCAATGTCCTGCAAATGCTGAGACTGTTTTTCAACATGCCTTCAATCTCGATCGATATTAACGAGCATATTTGTAAAGGAGTGATATAGGGACAACTTTGAGAAAGGACATCTGGTGATCATCCAGCTAGACAACCTGAACATAATAGACAGTGAGAAGTAGTTGTTGGGTAGTGAACTGCTCATCCTTTCTGACATCCGGCACAAATAATACACCTTTTAAACTCCACTCCCTCGTGGTAGCAGCAAACCCTCTCCCATCTTAGCTCCACTCCATCCCCCCTCCTTTTCATACGCAACTTTCTTTGACAACAACCAAAATCGGCATACCATCCAACTACCCTAAGAAATAGCACACAAACACATCCAACGCTGCATAGTCTCATTCTATCCCAAGGCAAGACACAACTGCAGTCTAGAAATAAACGGCATGGACAGTCACTTTTCAAGCTAACACTTGATTACAAGCAGGCGATTAGCCTTCGCGTAATGCAACAAGACTCCATAACTTTCAAAGGAGAGGGTTACAGGTACTCACCTGTATATGCAGATTTGATACATTTAGACAAGGAGAATATCAAGTTGGTATCAGAAGCCTCAACAACCAACAGTTTAAAAGAGCAGTATGAGTACCCACTGCTGCCTTCTGTCTATTCTGAACTGGAGGTAGGAGAGTACCTGGTTCGAGTGTTCATCAACTGGAAGTTTGTGAGAAAGGTGGCAACTGCTGTTCTAGTGGTCGACAGTCCTGACAACTTTACTTTATAGCCCATGCCTAAGGTGTAGGGTAATACTGCCTACCACCATGCTCTCTGCAGAATATTCAAGCAAAAAACAAGGACAGCCCTGCTTATCCAATAAGAGCACTCCTACCGGTTATCAAAGTTAGATTAGCAAAAGACAGCATTTTACATTCGCAACGGCAGCAAATCCTTTTCGCATGTGAAGGTGTTTTTCAAAAAGGTGTCGAATATGATGATAGTGGGCTCAAAAGGCAGAACGGCAGAACAGCAGTAAAAGATTAACAACAAAGACCTCACTGTCAATATCTAGCTACAGAGCAAGAACGAGTCTATCATTGTCCTGGAACAGCTTGAAGAAGAAGCACATTTTTAAGACTATCACGTGGAGTTCAACAATTGAACGTATTTCTCATTTCATTTTGTTGGGCTAGGGCTGTTGATGTTGGAGGATGTCTAGACTGGTGTTGAGTATCTGCTGGCTGAACTGCTAGTAGAACTGGTTGAAGTGCATGAAATTGGGGTTGGGGTGTTGAAACCATTGTTTGTCCAGCGTTAGAAATAGGTTGTAGTAGAGGCTTGACAGGTAGGAAAGGGTATCCTCATAAGAGAGTTAGAGTAGAATGTGGTCCAATTTTTATAAGCGCATGAGATTCAGGATTAGCATGGTGATGTGCAGCCCTACAACACTGAAGAACTGGAAACCTGTAGGCTACAAAGATCGACGGTAGACGATCTTAGCTTGCTCCCGAAACTTCATTACGAACTAATAGAGCTGATTCATGCCCAGCTTTCCACATCCCCTCAGATCCGTTTCAGGTAGGCTCCTTGAAATCCAATCGTAATCCAATGCTCTCCTATCCTCTTGAAAGATCCCTTTCCTTCCAGCCATCCCCACAAGTCTTCCAGTTGTGCAGTCAATTACGATTATTCCGGCATGGTAGTCAACCCCTAAATCCTAAGTTTGTTATGATGCAGGTTGCGAATACGAGCGATGGCTGTAGGAAATGCTTAGGGTTGTGATGAAAGCAGATGTCCTTTTAATGCGAAGAGTTAGTGGAACTGATCGGGCGGGTCTTACGCCAGCATTTGTTGTTGTGTAGTATGTAGATATTTCGAATGGAGGACAGCTCTTCTAAAGGCAAGGACATCCCCCCTCATC
Source organism: Lipophrys pholis (assembly GCF_963383615.2). NCBI lineage: Eukaryota > Metazoa > Chordata > Actinopteri > Blenniiformes > Blenniidae > Lipophrys > Lipophrys pholis. Next base: position 39,339 of record NW_028292036.1, on the reverse strand, counting down.
AGACATCTCTCAACCTAATGCAGGCCAGTCCACCACCTAACCAACAGTTTGACAATCGAAGCAATCAGCACACCATCAACCCACCACCAAACAAGCAAAGAGATAAATTTATAATAATATAAGATGAATTCCTCCAGTTGTCTACTGACCAGAGTCACAACGCAGCCTCATTTCATGGTAGAATTAAGAGCAGTACAATCATGTACAGAGGAGGAAGGAGGATCGGGTCAAGATCACACCGAAAATTGGGTGGTATGTCGAAGGGGTTGGGAAAGCTAGGAAAAAAGTGTAGGTTGAAGAGGTGTAGAAGCTGACCAAGAAAAATATCCAATAGCTGTACAAACCTGCACGACCACAGAGCTCTATGCTTAGCTTCATGCAAAAGTGCATCCACCCTGTCCCTTGGCAGTTCGCAGTACAACTTCTGGGCCTAAGACTTCAAGAAGGAGTACCACCCCTCCAAAAAGACACAGAAGAAAGGCATCTTCTATAGCCCGAAGAGTTCTTCATCAAGGATTTCGGGGCTGAGTTTAAACCTCTTAAGATAAAGAGGAGGAAGGTCAGATAGCAGGTGGAGTACAAGTTGTTTTGATTGATTGAATGTAATAATAACAGTCATCACCTTCTGAGCTGCATGAGGCTCAACTCAAGAGCCAATTAATTTATAAGCTGTCCACTGACCAGCCCCACAATCTCAAGGAAGAGCAAGACCACCTCATCCGACAAGTTGAACCACTTGTAGTCATCATACTCCATCTCCAATATCATCAGCTCCAGCTCGTCCTGTGCTTGTTTTAGCTAGTTGTCCTCCACTTTGATCTGATGCCCAAGTATCCTTTGCACATTGATCTTGGACTACTCCATGACAAAGTTAAGCTCTTTGAAGCTGCATTGTAGGTTGAGGTCGGTGAAGGTCATCTGCATGAGAGACAGGATGCGTTGGTAGCGGGTGATGCCTAGCTTGCACTTCACCTCCACGATCTGTTCGTTCATAGCATCAAAGATTGACTTGTAGTAGACGGCCTGCATATCTTGGGCATGTTTAGCAGCCTACGCTTTAATCTCATTGATCAGTTTTGTCCGCATCTCAAGGAAGTCCTTCTCACGGTCTGTGAACTAGTCTACGTGCCACTCCAGGACATTCCCTCGAGGCATTTCGATCGGACTGAGTATCCTGCAGCTGTTCAAGAACACCTCATGCTAAAGGATGAGCTGGAACTCCGCCTACTCAAAGATGTCGCTCCTCATGATCTTCATGGTTTAAGCGGGAGTGGGGGTCATCCCCTGGTTGAGCTTGGCAAGGAGGTTGTCCTACGAGGGGTAGAAATGGGCCAGTTTGGTGAGATAGTCTAACAAAGCCTACCTGTTTACACTGATGGAAGGCATGCTGATAGGCATGTACAAATCTTCATAGGCATTGACCCGTTCAAATAGAGGGCCAAAGAAGATCTACCTGGCTACCTCCTTCAAAAGCATTTCTATGGCTATCCGCTCAGCCTCCTCTCTGACTCTTTTCGGCATCCTTTCTTTTTCCCGATGATGAAAAGGTGCTACTGCTGCATCTTGCTCAGGCAGCATAGAACTGCTGATTATCACTGGCCTGCACATAGACTCGAACACTCTTGTAAAGTCAGGGATTTATTGGGGTTTACGGTTGAGTAGCTAGTCCTAGAGAAGGTCTTGTCGTGGGGAAGGTCTGGGAGATTAGATGGGCTGGATTGGCTTGTGACAACGTAGGTTTAGCATTCCTTCAGAGAGACACAGTCTTAATCTTCCTCCCTCCTCCGTCAAGCTGCGCATAGTTGATTCTTGAATACTGGTCGCTTTCCTTCAATACCTGAAAGGCCTCTTCAAAACTGGTCAAGGCTTTCCTAATCTTTGCCTTTTTCTACCTGTAGCGCTGACTTATCTTTTCCGTACGTTCTGTGAACTCTTCTCTTGATATCAGGTCGTCCATGAACTGGCACTACAGAGAGTAGAGTTCTTTGCTCTCTTTTCTTTCTAGGAGTTCTTTGTTCCTTGTTAGTTGTAGACGAGTGTGTTACTATTCTGCATAGGTTGGGTAGGCGTGGTTGCCGATCTGCTGTAGCACATGCTCACTAGAATAGGCATCATGAAAGATATTCTTCCTGCGGGGCAGGTCTTCCAAAGATTCCAGCAACTCCCTACCCAGCCCTTCATACTCTCTTCCTGCATAAGCTGGCCTGGCATTATGCTGCTGCTGCTGTGGCTGGACAACAATTGGCTTTTGATAGCGTGGCTGCAAATCTGCTATAGCTATCTCCTATTCAGACTATTGTGAAGAAGCCCCTTTACTTTTATTCTAGAGCAGAGGGATGCTGCTCTGCTATCTGGATGAGCCGATAGTGCCGTATTTCTTGTCTCTTTCTTCCTGAGTTTTTTTTAGCAAGGTCTAAACTAGGAAATAGTTGGCTGGTGTCTTGGCAGCCTACAACATTGAAATCATGCTGGCGTAGACTTAGCTACTGTCAACCTAACGGCTCTGCAGATCCAGGCCCTTTATCTTCTCCTAGCTGCGCTGCCGGCTGATCTGGTTGCTCACCTCCGAGCTGGAATATTCAACCTGCTTATAGTTTCTGTTGATAATGTTGCCCATCTGCGAGGGCTACCTATGCCCAGCTTCTTCATCGCTTTCCTCCGCCTCAGGGATGTTTTCGGAATGGATGGAGTATTTTTTCTGGATAGCTGCACGTTCCTTCATGGTGGATGTAAACGAGTGATCATTGCTATGCTGCTGAGAGGAAGACTGGCATGAAGAGTTTTACTAAGGGATTTAGATTATGACCTATTCCTACTCTCCCCTATATCTCTCCCTTTGCAAGCAGTCTTCTTCCTACTAACGTTGTGGCTCACTCTGGGGATGGTTCTCTATCCAGGAATACTGGTCACTGGGCTCACTGCGATTATGTAAGTCTCCTTCTGTCAAGGAGGGCATCATCCCCTCAATGGTCTCCTTACTGACATTGAAAGTATTGCGAAGGGTTTAGAACTGTTCTTCTCGCTGCTGAATGCTATTGGTTCGAAAAGTATGTTGTGGGGATTATTCTTCTTAAACATCGTCTTCTTCGTCATCGTCGTAGGGTGGGGTTGAGTGGGGGTGTTGTTGTTGTTAGGGGTTGACCCCGAGCAGGTTTTTTTCGAGTATCTTCTGAGTCATGATTTTTTTTGAAGAAGTTTTGGATGGTCCTGGCGGCACGATGTCTTTTCTGGGACTATGACTCTTCTCGCTTGACTAGCAACATCTCACTCAAGCAAAAAGGATCCCTGTTTGTCAAGTGATTTTCATGCTCAGCAAAACTGTCCTAGTTGACATGGCCATGCCTAACCTGATACTATTGGCATGAGAGTGCATGATGGATGGCAATTCATTACTACTCTTCGAATTGATGAACTCCTTGAGGTCGTACTTGATAGGAATGTTCTCAAATGTGATGGGGGCACGACTAGGATGGTAGTTTATATGATGCTTGTTCTATTTCTATTTGACAGTTGTGAAGAAATGCTATTGGACTGGTGGAGGAGGTTGTTGGTGCCCACTTTTGTTTTGCTTTTTCTTCTTGTTGTTCTTTGAACGGATTCGAGAAGGTTTTGATTTGTCTTTGCGGTGGTCTGCTACTGAGCGAACCAACAGACGACGATCGTCTTTGTTTGGACGACGATTGAATGACGGTTAGAAAAGGTAATCATCTGAACATTTGAGCTCTTCCCCGTCTGTGCAGCTACGACAGGCCTTTCTGTTGCGTCCTGTCGTAGCCGGCCTGGTCCTCCCTTCCTCCTTGCGATATTCGACAGAAGTGTTGCATCTTCCTTTTTTGGTTTTGTGAGGAAGGTCAGGGCCAAGCATACTGCTGGTGAGTAGTTTTTCGAGCTTTTGTCCTTATGTGAGAGGACAGCCGCACTGCCAATATTCTTGTGCTTGTGCTTGTTCCTGGATTTTTTGTGGTCCCGTGGCTTGGCCTGAGTAATTAGCATTTAAATAAACAACGTCTGATTTCGATCATTATTGATGTAAATGCTTGCTTACAAGAGCATGCCGGCATTGAGACTGGCGTACGAAATCGAGCAGAGACGAGAATAAACATTGAAATATTCGGCTGTAGAAAGACAGTTTATCGAACAAAATCAGGCCTTCAACAGCCTTCTAAAATTATTCCTGAGTAATCCTAATTAGCCACTATTCGAGTAGCTACAGAACCTTAACGTAAGCCTGTCCAGATTGCACTACACTTCAAGAGAGGGCATTTTCATTAGATGGTTCAGTGAACTTTTTGATATCCTTAAAACTACAGGTTAAGATCCATCAAGAAAAATCAATTTGGCTAGTACTTTGCAACACCGTTTTAAATGCCTTCTAATTGAAGGGGTGCTTGTCCCCAGTCTACTTCATGAGGAGATTATCCAGGAACTCAAATATTAATATTTTCCTGTTCCCAGGCAACAGGCTCCAGTCCAGACCATCGTTAACAGCAGACCTGCCAAAGTCTCACATCTCAGTCTGTACTAACCCCTTTAGATTTCAAAGGTGGGTAGAAGTGGTATGACCGTCTCCGAGTTATAGCAAGAACTGAAGGAGAGGAACCGGGCCATTTCCTCACAAATATTATTTTTAGGACGGGAACATCCCGCAATAAAACAAGGTCGTAGATGCGCTAGAGCAAGCCGAAGTTCAACAGTCGAGTGAAATGCACCTAGAGTTGCAAGAAAAAACTAAGGCAGAAGGTTAGAACCCGTCCAGAACGAGTAGAACTACCCCTTAAAGTAATAAATCCAGTAATTCGAATAAAAAGCATGCTCAAGTTAAAAACATTGTATTGAAATTATGATTTCATTATTATAGATCACTCACTCTCCTTTTTGTGGGCTACTATTGTGGTGATGGGGTTGGGGTTGGGGTTGGGGTTGGGGTTGGGGTTGGGGTTGGGGTTGGGGTTGGGGTTGGGGTTGGGGTTGGGGTTGGGGTTGGGGTTGGGTTATGCACAGAAGTCGATGTGGACAGAGTACAGATGTGCATGCGAATCCAATCACACCAAATCCCAGTAGGTTGGTATCCCTGGACATGCAACAGTACCCTCTACAACCACATGTTTAACAAGACGGTGGCAACTGATTCTGCACATCATAGCAACAATGCACCCCACAGAAGCAGCAAAATGTGCCTAGACCATTACACCCACAGCACTGGCAAAGAAACTGGTTGTTGTCAGTATCAGGATTAGTGAAGTTGCCACCCATAATGATTAAGACAGTAAAGTAAGGGATAGTTAATAATTGAAAAGTATTAAAAAAAGTGTTGATAAAAGTGTTAAAAAATAAAAGAGAGGTCAGCATCCATCAATCACTGTAATCTACCATTAGATCTAAAACCTGTTAAATCAAATTTTGGAACTAACTCTTTGATAGTTGGCCGTCTCCGTTTTAGTCGATCACCTCCAATATTTTTGATATTTCATCGTTAGTCGGAGAATCCACTCCAATATCTTTAGCTATCTGGATCAAAACCTGTCTCAACTAACTTTCATCAAGAAAGCCAGAGCCATCTACATCCACCGATCTAAATGCATTCTCCATTATCCTTCTGAATTTGGTCTTGTCCCTGATAATGCTCTCAAAGTCAGCCATCAAATAATTAATATAAGTTTTATAATATTTTGGGTTATTTCATTGGCTGCCGTTTTATTTTAGCCATTCTCTCATCTCGATTTAGAGGTAGGCACCACAACAAGCCGGCTTGAAATTAGCACCCTGGCCGAGTTCAAACCCTGCGTACATCTTTAACTTCCCAGGTATGAACATGGCGCTTATCAGATTTGAACCTATTGGACTTGTTGGACATTTTGTAAATTATTAGCTACCCTTATCCCCCACCAAAGCCGTTATGTTCAAAGCTTCTTACTCTCCTATCCTGACCATATTTCCTGCATAGTAGTTGAAACTGTCCTTAAGAAGGAAGTAGCGGATCATCGTATTAGAGTGAGGAGAGGTAGGTGGATGTGTGTTTTTGTGGATAATAGAGGGATCATAGGCATGGTTGGTACGAAAGACGGCCTATGACATAGAATAGCCTGCTGTGAAGTTGGTCTTTGTAGTGGGGTTGTACACCTGTGTTCGATCCTATCTCTTGTCGTAGTCAAAGAAATAGGCAGTTTTTCGGCCATTCGTTTCAAGAACAACTGCTGGTTTGCCGCTGGGGGACATCCTTGGCACTGGCGATCATGTGATTTATTCCAAAGGAGTTACTGGTCTCATTCCAAATGCGTATTGCTTGGCTAAGGTTCCTAGCATGCATCATAACATGCCTCAGTCTCAATGTCCATTGGAATCCCTCTACCTCTTCTAACTTGGTGTCCAGTCCTGCCTCATGCACAGTTAGACCTTATGCTGACATCCCAGTGAGTGCTCCGATGACTCCTGCAAACCCGATTGTGCAGTGAGGAATGGTATTGTCGATGCGATAGACAGTGATGAGTTTGAACTTGCTAAAACCTATGTTGGTCATCCAATCAAGGTTCCTCATGCTGTACAGTTAACCATTTTGGGTGCGTGAACCCCAAGCAGCGAAGAAAGAGCATTTGATACTCCTGTCCTGTACAAACTACTTGGACAGCCTAGCAAACTCCCCTTTAAAAGCCCTCAATCTATGGACCAATGACCCTAATACAAGACGAAGCTCAGGATCAGCCTCTCCAAAGAGATGTTCTGTGAACTAGTCAACCAGTGAATACCAAATATTAGAGGAGATATCACCAGGATAAGATGTTATAACAAGCACTCTACGGATCATCTGTACAACCTTTCCCTTGCCAATATTTCTGGACCCTTCTGCAATGCCCCTCAATTCTTCTGTGAACTCTTTGGTGAGTGCCTTTTAGAAATAGGAGGAGTATTGCCAGTCTAGAAACGCCTCGAGGGTTAGTTTCTCCATGTAGAGGGGGAATTCTGATCCCATGAAGGTTAGGTATGTGGCTTCAACTTAGTTTGCCATCAACTGCCCGTAATCATAGCCGACTTGGTAGGAACTGCCTACAAGTTATAAAAGCTTGATTGGTCTGGAATCATTTACTAATGGGGCCACAATTTGGTAGAGGGTAGAGCGGTTGGCCTGCTTGAGAGGCAAGTAGGACTCAATAGGGGCCGTCCAGAATTCATAAGCAGATATGAGCTGGCAGAGTACAACAAAAATCATAATATATAATGCCGAGGTAGAAAATCCCACGATTCTTAAAGCGCATATTCAGCGTGCTGCACTAACGCAAATATGCACAGCATATCTCCTGGTCTAAGAAGGGAAATCTCTTCTACATCCATGATAAGGAGCCCTTCATCCTGCATGTTCTGGAGCCTGTTTTTAAGCACAAGAATTTTGCCAGCTTTGTCCGGCAGCTAAATCAGTACGAATTTTCGAAAGTTCAAACCCTCAACAAAATCAGCGCCTATTAACACCCCTGCTTCATAAGAGATAGACCTGACCTGCTGCTTGAAATCCATCGCAAGGAGTCTTTAGACATTGACCACCGGATTGAAAATTTGGAGAAGAAGACGAGGACGATGTTGTAAAAGAATGAAAGATTTATAGAGGAGGGCAAGGAGATGGTCTGTGGGTTGATGCACAATATGGCAAATGGATAGAAGATGATGGGAGTGCTGTTCGGCATGTTTAGATCACCACTCACTAGCAAGGACTGTCTACCATCAGAATGATTTTAGATTAGGCCAAATGTATGAAATATAACAATAATATAATAATCATAAATCCTACTGTTACTGGGTTTGGCCTTTGCCCTTGTTCTATTTTTTGTTGATCTTTGTGATCTTTTTCTTGTCCCATAATGGGAGTTGTTTGCCCCACTCCAAATTCGATATTAATGTCTTTAGTACTGCTGGGAATTACTTGGTCAATTTCAATGATGGCTTTAAAATGCCTTCTTGGAAAGAAATCGATTTGACAGGTACAGACTTTTTTGCAACTGCTATGATCACCTTATTGGTCTATTCCATTGCTTAGTAAAGATACACCTAGAAGAAATTGTTGGATAGAGATAGGACTCTTTTGCCAAGGGTGCTATCTTTCCCTTTGAATAGAGTTTTCAAGTTTCTTCCTCTTTTCTAGTGAATTCGTAGAGGTAGGATGAGGTATAAGGTGTGGGGTTGGCTGTCAGTGGTGTTTGATTATTATACTGCTTTGATTCTTATCTAGTGTGCCGAATTGTCTTTTGTGTTTATAAAGCTATGCGTTGCTTCAGCTAGATCCAACTTTGAAGTCTTAAAAATACGCTCCTTTTACTTGTAAATGAGCAAGATTTATAGGAAAGTCCCAACACAACTCTTTTTCTTGCAGACCACTGATAAGCTGTCAATTGAAGCAATCTTCAAAGAGACAGTCAGTCCATAGTCAACTACCGCATCCTAATCCCGGATCTCAATCAAATCGCTTTTTTTTGCCAGAGTGGCTCCCCACAGCACAGTTAATAACAACATCAAATGCATTGTTGAAGATCATGAAGGTGATTCAAACCAACGATTTGGTTAAATGACCACCAACTTATGAATAGATCCGGAGATGCTTATCGTTGACTTGCTTGTTAAGGTACTCATCGTATTTGCGTTGCATTTATTTCTTTTGCTACTTTTCACGTACAAGTTATTGTTTGAGCCATTGCTGCTTGCCAACTGTGTCCATGGCAATCAGTGGGTACATCTTCGTGCGCTGCATTACATCTGTTTCCTTGTCCTTGATCTGCCGCTTGAGGCAGTCAATAGTGTCAGCCCTCATGATCTACCTGCGATAAGAGAAGCGATCACTGTCTTGGAAGAATTGGTTATCCCTGTAACCACGTTCTGGATTAGAAGGGGTCTGACTGTTTTTGAACTATTGGTATTTGTTGTACTCTTCGTTGTTTTTATTTTTGAGAGTGAGGCGATAAAAAACGCTAATAGTCTAGCTCTCGCTTAGCCTTCTGGACGGACTGGCTCTAGAAGGAGACGAGATCACGTTTGCTTTCTTGCTACTTTTATTTGCGCTAGCGAATCTGTCGGTCATATTCTTTGGCCAGAGTTGCTTTCAATGCTGAGTTATAGCGATAACGTTAATTCATCTCCTTGTGGTACTAATGGACTTTAGACTGCACCTCCTGCAACTCCTGATGTTTTTTGCCTTACTCAAGCATCCTAAAGTCATGCGGCTTATAGGCCGTCTGCATCTCATAATTCATTATTACCTCTCAAAATAATACTGATAAATATCACACTTTATCAAAGCATGTATATGTGATTATTATTATCTTTCAATACGGTTTGACTTATTCGGGGTTGGGGTTGGGGTTGGGGTTGGGGTTGGGGTTGGGGTTGGGGTTGGGGTTGGGGTTGGGGTTGGGGTTGGGGTTGGGGTTGGGGTTGGGGTTGGGGTTGGGGTTGGGGTTGGGGTTGGGGTTGGGGTTGGGGTTGGGGTTGGGGTTATATGGAATGTTGATCTCGCATTATGCATCTCAAGGGCTGTGTAGGCAATCGGTAGGCTCAAACTCGCCAAAATAGTTATCGCGCAGTACCAAAATTCCCAGAAGAATATTCTGTCTTCTAAAGAATTTACATAATTATCTGTTGCAACGTCACTGCCTGATTCCAATTTTAGCTTGCCCTTCAGCTTTTCCTTGTGAGTGAAGGATTCAAGACGGAGTTCGTTGATGTAGCTGAGGACTATTCCAAGGCAGTAGGTTGGAGGGAATGTGAGCAGAACTGACGAAACGCCGTACCATAGTATTGTTAACGTTGTAAGCTCGTAGATGCGCAATTGACCGAGGCAGGCAACGAAAAAGGCTAGGAACGAGACGGTCACATAAAACAGCAGTAACCTCATAAACTTGTTGAAATACTAGGGGTTACCTACATAGTGCAAAGAATAGAGAGACCAATTGGTCATTTTATTCTAATGAAAATGCTCGTCCTAGGTCTCAGGTCCTTCCTTGCTCAGACAGGCTGCATATAGCCAAAAGATGAATGAGAACACCCACCAAATCCACAGAAAGGCATTGTCTCGTAATTCATTCTGAAAGACACCACCTATATGACTGCCATAGCAAAGATGGTAGGCTGTCTATTAATTCAATGAAATTTGACTGTAATCCAATGGATATGGATTAGCAGCAGATGAGGAGGGCAATGTGCCATCCACATAAATGGTGTAGGTTGATCGTAAGACCTAGGTACTAGAATCAGGGTGTGAGAGAAAGAACCGGCCAAAAGTTAAATTGTTGAGAAACCCGAAGTTTAGAGAGTTGATGTCTGGAAGGGTGGTGGAATCAAATTTGAAAGAAATGGTACTGGAATAGGATTCGTGCTCAGTATTCAGGACGTTACGGGGATATAAGCCTGCAGAGGGTAAGGTGTTGGTAAGCTGAATGGAAAATACTACTTTCTTGGTGTGATCTTGTCCAGCCAGATCTTCAAAAACCAACTGGTATTCTGGTTAGCAAGTGACCCATTGTCGAATTGTTCTAGGCTGAAACAGCCGGTGGAGGCGAGTACAGTCCAACCTGAGTGAGGTTGAACCATTTGTATATGCCGGGATTTGAACCCCTCTTGGCCGTCAGGTAATAAACAGCAGCCTGGTAAAGACTGATACCCTCGGAAACTAAAGTACAAAATCAAAGCGAGTGTTATGGTTACAAGGGGAGTCAAAACCCCTTTGCTAGGCAGCTTGACATACTGCCATAATCACTATCAGCAACATATTAATTTAAATAGCACAAATGCTTGATTATTTTTATAAAAAAAGAGGAGATTGTTAATATTGGTGGGTGGATCAGATAAATGATTCCTTGTGTTAGAAGTGCTCAAAGGGCTGGTACTCCTATTTTGCTTCAAACTTGTAGTCAATCAGTGTTATCTAAAGCACTTGAGAGCCACGGAATGCTCCACCGAGAAGTTACAGCTAGTTTTGTACGGGCTCGGCCTAGGTGGCTCCAAAACTGATTGTTCTCAGCTGCTTGAGAATGTTGCAAAATCCCTTATATTTTTTTTACATCTTTTGGTGATGAGAGCGACATTGGTCAGCAGCTCTTGTCCCAATGAACCTTGACATCACCTTGAAAATCTTGTCGATCCGACGCAGATGCTTTTCAAGGAAGTGGCGATGGTAGGCTTCGAGGAACAAATGATATTTCTTTTTTTCTGGGATAGTCCAGTGTCCTTTCCTTTTTTAGGCCTGGGGAATTTCTTAGTAGTGTAGGGGCAGTTCTCTGTCACTGTCAGTTTTGTTGGGAGAGAGATACTAGTTGGTTTTGTAATCAACTATTTCTTTCTCCATGTAGACATGCACATCCTGGCAGCTATCCTGCTGGAAAGCCAGCTCAAGGGGCAGGTCATGAGACTCAAGAATGCTTTCCATGGCAAATAGTTTTGTGCTTTAATTGAAATTCATAAAGGCCTCTATTTTTCATTATCAGATACCAAAAAAAGCTGGCATTCTCTGTGCTATATTCAGACAAAGTAACAAATGTATTATTTATTGATTAATCAAGATCTGAAGTTGAACTAGCTTATCTTGTAGTCCTGCTTGTCATCTGAAACTACTATCTAACCCACCATGAACTCTGAGGTGGCATCACGGTTAGCAGGGGTCACTGCCACACTAGCATTTGTATACAGTATGCTGTGGCCTGCCTCTATCAGCACTTACAACTCCACCTCTCCATTTCCCTGGTAAAAATTGACAAAGAATTTATACAACCCTGCACTCAAACTGGTACAAGTAGTCCTATATACCTGATCACTAGAACCCGTCGACCCATCTCGATTGACAATGGTTCCTTCCTGTCCTTGCGGATTTGAATATGTCAAGTAATTAGAGCTGCTCGGCTCTACAACCTGCAAATCGACGTGCATTCCATCACTGGTCTTGACAGTGACTGACAAAGGGCTATACTAGGTGGTAACAGAAGGGGCAGTGACACCTAACAGAGCAGAAGTCAGATACTACTGGATATTGGTAAAATAGTTACCCATGTAATTACCTAGGTTGCGAGGGCCTGTAAGATGAGGCTGTGGAGTATCATCTGGGATGATGATCTCAATGTTGTAATCAGATTTGAACGCTTTCACCATCGAGTCATCTTTAAAAGTTAGGTAGTAAGGACTGGTCTTGTTTACCATTGCCCCAATAAGAACTGTTTGGTTTGACTGGATAATTCCTTAAGCTACAAGCTGATTGGCTACCAGTGCACCCAGTCCATACGCTAGGACAGCTTGTTTCTTCCCACTGGCCTTGTTATTAGCCATGATTTACTTCAAAACCTCTGCATCTTCAGATATCAGGCTAGGTGTATAGGCTTGATAGTACTTCCAGTAGAGCATAGCCTGATACTTCATAAACACATCCTACTTACCATCAAAAAGCTAGCCGTATACAGCTTAAGTAAGTTAGTGAAGATTGATGTGGGTAGACTAGTAATAGGTTATCAACATCATTGCAGCTTGGCAACGACTACCAACTGATAGTTAATTGTGTAAGGAGGTGGCAGTCTACCAGAACATGTTGAATTGGTTTTGAATTGGCACAGTGGCACTGTAGATGTCACTTTGAGTGCTATCTCCGAATTTATAGCCTTAGTTTGTCATTGTCACCATCATGCTGGAGGATAGTGCAGGGTCGCCAATAAGGAAGATCGTGTTTGCATGGTCTCCCTGGCAGATTCCACTGTGATAATCATGGTCATGCTAGTCATCACCATCGCGACTATCATCATGGCTATTACTGTGACTGTGTTAAAGGGATCTGACTGTTTTCTTTCTTAGCCTTCTATTTAGCCTTCTACTTAGCCTTCTACTTAGTCCTCTACCTCCTCTACCTCTTCTACCTCTTCTCTACAGTAACTAGTCTGCAATATTGAAAGGCCTGCCTTGCATAGCATGTTGTCCGTAGGTCATTTCCATTTAAAGATATTTCATGACAGGGTTTTAAGAATTAAGTTCGAGCAATTTTATCCTTGCTGATACTTCTGCAAAGTCCTATTTGTAGTATGCTCCTAGAAGAATTGCATGTTGCTGAATATCGTACACCAAGTCAGCCCATTTTAGTGCTTCAGTAATGGTTGGCTTCTTTAGCATAGTCGCATATTAAAGGAGTTTTGTTATTACCTCATGCTCATCTTCAATCTAGAGGATAAACTCTAAAGTTTATTAGTTAACCTGTGAGCAGAGAGTAGTTCTGCTACAATCGTATGAACGTCGGCGGGAAAGGCCTATTCCTAGGCCTATGCCAAGAAAGATGAGTGCAATGGTGGATAATACGATTACAGTGATGATGATGACCTTTTTGGTGCAACAGCTAGTTTGGACATGTGTGGTGGCTATTTAAACCTCTTCACCATACTCCGAGATCTTGGACTCCTTTTCCCCAGACTAAAAGACATCAATGCTGCCATTTTCCTTTTCAGTCATATGTATATTAATGAATGTTCTATTTATAATATGGATTTTAAATGGGGGTAAGGCCCTCATTTTTTGTGAGTTGGTCAATGACCTCTTGGCTTGACATAAAAAACACTACCGATATCAATTAATCTAATTTATAGCCGTATTGTTCTGAATCAGCTTCGTCTTCTAAGGAGACCATATAACTGTGAGTGCTAAAAATTATTATTTTTATCAACCACTGGATGTCGCAAATTGGCCAAGGATTGATGCTATATAAGTTATCTAAAAGGCTAACATTTATGCCTTTGATTAAAATCTAACTTTACTATTTTTTGCTCTTTGCAAAGACATATCACATTATCTGCACATCAAGAGATTGCCCTTATACCTAAGGAATTTGCATGCTGACAGCTTGGAGATGGTGCAGAATCTCATTTCGACTCTCAAGCTAATCAGAGTTTGGAACTGCGCTACTGAAGTTTAGCAGCTTAGGATGTACTATGTAACGCAACTTCCTGCTTTTTGAAGCCCTGCGCTAGACAGTTGGCCTAACCTTAACCTTCGATCGGCTCTTCTTACTTTTCTACCAAGTCAAGGGCCACATAGAAGCCATCGCCTTCTCAAGATTATCCAGGCTTCTCTCTGCCTGTATAAAAGGGTCATTGATACGTGCCAAGGATTGACCTACTTGAGAATATTTTTCTCCCCAGCGCTGGATGTCCTCTCTAAGTAAGCCTATCTTGCTGCCACAGGTTTTTTCCCAAAATTCAGGGTTGATCTGCACTGAAGATAGTTCAAGTTGATCTTACACAATTCTCTGTGCGTATTCCACAAGGAAGTCTGTCCGCGATGATGATTTGAGCTTCATTCGCTTAGCCATGATGTTCCACAGCTTGTGGCAGTAGTCAATATTCCTTACCAGAAGAAGCTCTAATTCAGCTCCTTCAACGGAATTTCGATGGCAGGAACCAGACAAGATATTTGACCCAATGCTCTCATTCAACACGTTTATAATGTGCACTTGCTTCTGTGTGACTTCAGCCTTAAGCTTGTATTCGCTTGACCTATCGGTTCCTATTACCGCATTATCTTCAGCCTCAATCTGCCTCAGTTCTGCTTACAGCTGTTAGAGATTGACGGGTTGACTGTTGCTAAATTGTTCTGGTGAAAATGTGGGTTGGTACACTTGCTGTTACTATTAGTAAGTTTGATTGGGCAATAAGGAGAGGTCAGGCCTATAGGAAGTGGGCTTTGAGGGAAGTTTGTTGAATAGTTGAGCATAGTGAGTACCTCCAGAGACCCTTGTGTAATGGTTTTCTAAGTTATGGTTGTCATCAACTTCATCCTACATTATTTTATGACTAAACTATAAATAATTTAAACACAACAGTAGTGAGGTAGTGATTGGGTAGATGGTAGGGATAAACCTATAAAGAGATGGGACTATAGGCCATTCATATCGACAGTGAGAACACATGGAGATCATCATCAGCTAAGCATGATATAAATCACAGTTTGTGCTTGTATTTTTTAAATGCCTATTTTGAAAGCACATGCTATAGGGGGACTATAGCATCGAACTCTCCTAAGTTCTATCCCCCCTGCAGCAGCTACATTGTAAGTGCGGTCACAGCCGGAAGCAAGCCAGGTGTCTCCAATTGACTTCCCACCAGATAGAAGCAATACGTTCCTTTTTACAACTTGTACACTTCACACTTGAAGCCCAGCAGTCGATCCTCATTGCCCACAGCCATCAGTGTAACAACCTCTTGCTCCTTAGAGATTCTCTGCAGTGAGTGCCATGTCGGCAGTCGTTCAGGCAGGACAAGAGGCATACTAGCCATGTAAAGGTAATGTTTCAGCATGAGGTTCGTGAGATTGGATTCAGAGATGCCGTATAATTGTGCAACCTTTTTTGCGAGCAAAAGTTTTGGTCCTTTGATGGTGCAGTTCTTGGTTGTAGTACTGCGAGATAGTTAGAGTATATAGATCATCTTTCATTGACATGACGCTGATCTCTTGACATGGCAGTCCATCGATGTTCCTGGGGCAGATCTTAACTAAATCCTTTGGCTCAAGATTTTGTTCGCATATGTTGAGCACCTAAAAGTAAGGTTTTATATTTATTGGTGGGCATTCTGACACAACCTATCGGTTCAGCAGCCTTCCTGTCTTGACGTACTCTTCCACATAGTTCCGTGCTTTCAAGTAGGGAACACAGTTCTTGTCGGTAAAGATATCAATTCGGATGCAGTCCTGGTCAGAGGTCAGTAAAATCAGTCGGAAGTGGAAGGTCAACTTGGTCAGCAAGTACCCATAGGTTTTGTCTTTTATCGTTACTTAGCTTTCTTCAAATAGGCCCTGAGGACGTGACCATATTTCAAGCCTGTAGTTCTTTGTCACCCCCATAAGGGGCATCACTGGCAGGTTGATGCATTCTTCAGGCTCGCAGAAATCATTTAGCTCAGCCTGGCCGATAATAGTCTTTAGCATGGGCTTATCCACTCGGTGCAGGGCATCGATCTGGAAATTGTCCCTGTCGGCAAGAAAAAACTCGAATTGCTCATCGACCCAGCTAGCATTATAAAAGAAGCAATCCTACTCATCTTTCTTGTGCACATTTCGTTTAACATAGATGAAATCTGAGTTGGTCTCCTCTCCAGTGATAGTGACGCTAGCCATTCCCCGCTTCAACTCAAACTGTGCCTAAAGCAGGAGATTGTTCACCGCTGGAGTCAAGCTATTCGGATTGGTGTTATCAACTGTCGGCTTTATGTCCTTCAGCTCTGGCTTTATCTGCTCAAAAGGAATTAAAAGGCCAACTCTCTTTGCTAGAATCTCTGCCTCTTTGAGCAACTGTTCAGCCAGCTCATCTTCAACCACCATTCTGCGCATCACTCTCCCACAGTTGGATGACACGATGCAATGCTGGACAAGCTCCTTGCTTGTGTACAGGGGGTTGTCGATCAACTGGTACATGTGGATTTGGCTGTTTCGTCTGCTGCACTATAAAGCCAACTTAAGAGTGTCCAGGCACCTACTATCCAGCATAGTGCACTGAGCCATTCCAATGTTGTTAAGTTTGCAGATCTGATAATAGGTGGGAGGAGGGTCTAACCGATAGGAGAGGTGTTTTTTGCACTAATGGTAGCATGCAAACTTAGCAGCGTAGGCAAGAAGAGTGCTTTGTACATTGGCATGTGCGTCATCGTTGAGTTGTGAATGCAAGTCAGCTGTTCGTGCGACTAACTCTCTGAGTTTTTCCTGGGTGAAGGTCCACCCCCCTCCTTCAGCATCACGCTACAGAGCAAACAAGAGTATTTTGAGCCTCTACATTAAAATAAGAGAGCATTAATTGATCGATTAGTAAAGCATCAGCCATCAGAATTGATTATTGATAAGAAATGGAGGTTAAGGGGTTGGGGTTGGGGTTGGGGTTGGGGTTGGGGTTGGGGTTGGGGTTGGGGTTGGGGTTGGGGTTGGGGTTGGGGTTGGGGTTGGGGTTGGGAATTTAGGCCAGGACTCGCCTAGCTGTCAAGGTTGTTAGCCTTTAAGACTCCAGAAGTAGGGCCTTCCTCTCAGAAGAAATCAACAACCTTTCCAAACTGCCCTACCACCCTCATGTCATCGACACCTGCAACATTAGTATCTAATCCTCCAACAATCTCTACATGCTAATGTAACAGTACGACAACAACCTTGAGGAAATGATGAAAAGGGGGATGTCCAACAACATGATAACAAAACTGTTTTTCCAATTGGTTAATGGTCTGAATCACCTGCATCAGCAACAAATACTGCACCTGGATATCAAACCCTAAAATATTCTGTACAAGGAGGGCAATTTTGCATTAGCTGATTTTGGCCTGTCTAGGAGTTTCAACAGTAAAATTCAATGCGGGACAGTGTACTACATGGACCCTGAGGTGTTCAGTTAAACTTACCGTCAACCCCACAATGATGTCTTTTCACTAGGAGTGGTCCTGTACATGGCCATCACACAAGGAAAGCACCCCTACTTCACTGATGATGTTTACATAACCTAAAAGAACTACATATTTGCTTTCAACAGCCGACAGCTGGTCAAGCTTGATCCCAAATAGTACTCAACAGAAATAAGGCCTCTTATTCCTTTGGTTATGAGGATGGTCAGCCTAAGAAAATATGTAAGGCCAAGTTTATAGGAAATTATTTAGTTCATTGTAAGTGGGAAGTCTTTCTATCCTGAAATATAATGCTCTTGTAAACCGCAGTTCCCACACCTCTCCCTGGGACCAGTCTCCTAAAATGTTTCAGGGTTTCTTTCTGTTTCCGTAGTAGGATCATAAAAGAAACCTACTCAAGACCTCATCCTTGCCTAGCGAACAGACTTCATAAGGCATTTGTAGAACCACATCGCTCTCTTTCTCAAGCTGTACGAGCTAGCCTTCAAAGTTGAAAACCATAGTGAAATATAGAATAAAAAGCAGCTAGCCTTTTCTCTGCACCAGTTCAACTACTAACGGTTTAATATGAGACTGTTAAAAAAAAAGATGTTGTCTCTGATGTTTGAATAGACTGACACATTCAGCACTATGCAACAGCTCGACTACATGGAACTCATGTTGAACACAGTCCTTGCCCGATTTCGGGATCAACCTTTCCATGATCTGCTCCATTAGATAAACACAGGGCAAGGCCACTTACACAGCATCCAGCACAATGAACTCACAAAGCTGCAGATGATATGGTAACTTAACAGTCTACGTGAGCACCTCAATTAGCCTAAAGAGATTAAATGTATATTAGACCAGATGAAAGAGATTGATGATATGGGCTACATGTAGGCCTACGAGATGATGAACAAGAAGCAAATCTTTGATAGGGTTAAGTAGCCGACATTCATTTAGTTTTGACATGGTATTTAATATTACAAGCAAGCATAATTATCAATGGAGTTTGCGTTTTACTATCTTTATTATCTTCTTTGTCGGCTGGGGGTAGATGCAGGCGAAGCACATCACGAAGTTTATCGCCTATGTGCTCACCTACCAGCTGCCGTTCTCGTTCAGCTCAATCCTCATGTCTGCCAACTCAGAATGCTTCTTCATGTGAGTCCGTAACAGGTTCGGATCCTTGTATTGCTTGTTACAAAGCACGATCGGACATTTTAGACCTCCAAAATCAGGCCTTATTCTCATCATCTCGACCATGACCTGAATCTTATCCTCATCGCTACAGTTGTCCAGCAGGTTCCTGATGCTTTGCAATTTCTTTGCATCCTCCACCGTGAACTTTTCATACTAGTCATCAGGCGCCTCCTTTTCCCCATCCTTAATAAGGTTCAGTCCCTCTTCCACCAATTTATCCTCAACTGCCTTCCTCCCTGAGGTCAGTTTGAAAGCGTCCTTGCTGAGTATCAACACCGTTGTATTCACAGGATCTTTTCCACCCTTTCTAAAGGTGACGGTCAATTAGTTGCGATCTTGGACCAGCATGATCTTTTCGATGTGCTGATAGGGTATTTCTAGGTAGGTCTTCCTCTACCGTTCGTTTTCGATGCTAAGCTATTTCCGGTTGGTGAATTTTAACAGCACAGGGGTGAAGTTCATTTCACGGTCATTGATCTTGATGGTGAGGATGGTGTAGGAAATGGTGGAGACAGGAGGGGGCTTTTCCTGAACAACATGAGTATTACTCTTCTTGGCAAGTTCACTGATTTTGGTCAGTATCATCTCGTGTTTCTTGCGATTGCCCAGAAAGTCCATTGTTTTAATTATTGATATGGCGGAGGACAAGATTTGTCAATCCTTTGAAGAGTTCTATCCCTACTATCTGATGCAGCACTCCAACTTGACCAATCGAAGGCTGCATGTGGTTGGTACTGCTCTGGCCATGCTGTTGCTCATTTATGCCATTTTAGGTGTGATGCTAATCAGCTTGGAGGATGGATGTATTGCTGTTGTGTCCAGTAGTGGGGTATGGATTCGCATGGGTAGGACATTTCTTCTTTTAGAAGAATAAACCGGCCACCTTTAAATACCCTTTGTTCAGTCTTCAAGGGGACTTCCGCATGCTGTACGAAATATCAACAGGCAGGCTAAAATGCTTTTGATCTTTATCAATAAAGTGTCATCATTGTGTTTTAAAGCCATTCATTCACATTTGTTTTAGTAGCTGATCGAAATCGTATCGCATGCTCTTACAGGAGAACCTCTTCTGACCGAGGTACTTGCCCTTCAGAGATGGTAGGTTTGGGATTTCTACTACGCTTTTAAACTTCAAGAAGCGATGCTCTTTCATGATTCTGTCCATTTTATGTTTTCTTATGGATTCCTTCTGTGCATAGTTTATCCTCAGCACCTTCGAAGGCTTGCACATTTCCATTCCCTTTTGCAACTCGCTTTGTGCTCGACTACTACTATGACTCCACTCAGTAATAAGCATTCCAATTAATTGGTTATAAATATGCTGCAAGAGTTGAATGGCTTGTTTGCGAAGGCGCAGAGATCATATCATGATCAACTGCCTCATTCTGGTAAGCATGATCGTATTCTAAGGGTGCTTGAGCGCTAGGGAGGTGCTAAAGACAGAGTGCAGTCTGCAGTCAGGCTGGTCAAAAACTTCCCCAAAACTCCTCTCTCCAGCATTGAGCATCTACTCACCCAACTCAAAGCCAAAAGCAACAAAACCACCCTTTATGCAGCTTTAGGACTGAAATAAATCTACAGTATGTTCTTAGGCGAGGCCCGAGTCCTAATGACCTTCAAAGAATCAATCGCAGCCAAGAAGCAGAATGTGGAGGCCTTTCGGTAGCATAGATTGAAGGAGCTCTATTTGCAGTTTGTAAAAGTGTGCGAAATGCTCCTTGATGATGAACTCCTTTACTTCAAGAAGCAGATGGCACAGCTATTGCTTGATTTGCTTGCCTTTGAAGAAGAGAGGAGGACAATCCTTAGAATGCTGATCAATAAGCTAGGAGACAATGATCGCCAGTTCGCTGGGTTTGTGGGTGCTAGATTGGCCGCGTCATGTAGGGCAGTTCCAGTGTTGACTTTCATTGCAGTCAAACTCTGTGAAGAACTGTTCTTCCGACCCAATTTAAAGCACACCTGCCAGATGCAGATCATTGCTCTCATGAACCGTTTGGAGGTAAGGGACTTTGACTCCAAGTCCAGTTCTGCAGTGATAGATCTCTACTTCCGAGTGCTCAAACAATTCTGTGACAAGAAGGAGGCCACTGATTCACGAGTGTTCTTGCTTACTCTGAAAGGACTAAATAGGGTGTTTGACTAGCTGAAAGAAAGCATGGTAGGTGCATTGACCTTCATGGAGTATAAGTCGGATACTCTCTTCTACGTGTTTCATAACAGCACCAGTGTAAGAATCAAGATACAGGTGCTTGTGTTCGTGTACCAGCTTTAAAAAGCAGCAGGACAGCTTTCTGACAGGTTTTATAGATTGCTCTATGAGCTGCTTTGGCATGGTCAGTTGCAGGACAGTTCCAACCTGTAACTCTTCTTTGATTTGCTGTTATTGTCCCTTCAGCAAGATCGCACCCAGGATCGAATCAAGTCCTTGATTAAAAGATTGCTACAGCTCACAGCACTAGCCCGTCCAGGGTTCATTATAACAGTTCTTTTGTTGATCGGGAAGGTACTGAGTGAGCGTCCTGAATTGAGGGGCATGATATCATCTACCGGCTCTGGGTTTGAGGGTTAGTAGGTTTTGTAGGAGAAGGAAGATGGTAGAGTGGTCAATAAGGAAATAGGGAAGTTGTCTTACCAGCCCGACAAGAGAGAGCCAAGGTTTGCAGGAGCCGAATGCCTTTGGTAGTTGGACTCCTTACAACGCCATTTCCATCCCAAGGTAAAAAAACTAGCCAGCAAGATAATCGCGAATTAGTTGGTCAGCTCGACCATGAAAGGAAATCCTCTAAAGTAGGACAGCAACTTCAACTTCTTGAAGAAGATGCAGGCCAGGCATCATGTCTAGGACATGACAAAGCACAAACCCGATTTGAAAGGGTTGGATTAGGATGAAGTGTACATAGAGCGCTGGCTGGCACGAAAGTACGAACAGAAGAAAAATAGCAAGAAACATAAAAGAGTTGATATCTAAGAATTCGCGGATGAGCTGATTGAAAAGGAAATCGACAATCTCAGGGGACATGAGAGTGAAGAAGACGAGGAGGCTTTGTAAGGGCTGTCGGGCTATTCAGAAGATGGTGATGGTGATGAAGATTAGTACTAGTAAGAGTAAGAGTAGTACAGCATGAGAGACTAATAGCATTAAGAGGAAGAGGAAGATGAGGGTGAATAAGAACTGTTAGAGCTTTAAGACTTGATGGGGTAGGACTTTGCATAATAGGAGGAGGAGGATGAGGCTCAGGATTAAATCCCCAAAAAGAGGAAGAGATGAAATTTAATTATAACTAATTGTAACTAATGGAGTAAGTTAAAGTGATGTATGGCAAGATGCAGTGCAGTTTTGTAAACAAGATGACTCATTACAAATCTTAAGTTTTTTAAAATGCTTAATCTTTGATGATAATCTTATATTAAAGGATTATTATTCAAATATGCGCACATTTAGTGCATACAAAATATTGGCAGTCGTAGTTGCTCATAAGACAGTACATGTTTTTGCTTTTGCAAATCAACCCTCCTTTCTTCTCACTCTAACACTTGAAGCAATAGAAAGTCTTCTGAGTGTGCATCATCTCCTTGTGGAAAGGGCAGCAAGTCTGACTTTTCACACATTTCGAACAGATCACATACTTACAATGTTTGCACTTGTAACCTGCCTCTTTCTCTAACAAGCATGAAAAGCATCTAAACTTCTACCTGCTGCACATCGACTCCGAGTGAATAGGGCAGAATTACTACCTTATTTGTGTGCACTATTGACCACAGCAAAAGTACTAACAATTGTCGCATTAAAACCCTCCTTACTTGAAAGACTGGCAGTTGAAGCATTTCTATGTTGAACTCACCCAATGTGTCTGTTCGTGGATCGGGCACTGCTTGCCGAACTCTTATGATGATTTGTCCTTTATGCAGTTTTAGCAGAAAAATAAGCCGCAGTCCTTTTCGGGACATTGAATACCGTTTGACTTCTAATTGGAGCAGATAAAGCAGGTCTGGTAGTTGAATAACTAATAGTAAAAACTAAAGCCCTACAGTTTACGTTAGCACCACTCCACGCAATCCCTCTTCCACTATTGTTATTTGCGAATGAAAGAGAGAGGGGCTTGATGGTTGGGACATTTAAAAATGTTTGTAAATTAGCCTCCGATCTTACCCTCTTCCTAGTCCCAAGTGGTTTTGTCCTTTTGTTTTTGTTTGGTTAGCTATCTCTACTAAGATAGTTGCCGTTGCTGCTACAAAAGCTATTTTTGCTCATTCTTTTCCTTTTGCCTCGTATACACTCTCTCCTAAATATGCTAAATATGCTTAATGACTGGTAGTAATTATTGATCATTTCTGATTGATTGTATTACCTGGGCAAATGACAATCTTTTAGTGGGCTATTTAACAAGAGCTTGCCTTATTATGTTATTGAACAGTGGCTTTTTAAAAATCCATTCAGGAGGGAAAGTGGCATCCTAGTAGGGAAACTTGCGACACAACTTCCATATCGGGATGCCTGTTTTTAGCTCTATCAGCACAATGCCGAACGACCAAACATCTGCCTTTTCAGTGTACCCTTATTTTTTATAAACCTAAGGAGCTATATAGAGCTGAGTCCCACACAACGACATGTTAGGGTTCTTTTAATTCTCTTTAGCCATCCCTAAATCAGCCACCTTAGGGACTCTTCCCTTCAGCAATATGTTTTAAGGCTTGATGTCACGATGCACAATCCCTTTAGAATGCAGATGTCGCAACCCCTAGGCAATTCCGAGGGTAATTTCTTTGATTTATTCTTACTGCAGTTTGCCTATTTTGCTATCTAAAGAGAAGTCACACATCTCCATGACAATAACAAAGCAAGTCTATTCTGGTCAGCTTGTGACTATCAAAGAAGAAGAATTCTTTCACCTTCATGACGTTAGGGTGATTGACGGATGCAGCCAGTCTACCTTCCTCTCTGAGACTTTATTTGGAGTGGCTTCGATTGATGTAGATGATCTTCAGAGCGAAAGTCTAGCCCACTGAAGAAATAGCCTTGAAGACCTAGCCGAACCCACCTTTCCCAAGCCTTCTGACTAGCACATACTCCCCAATTTTGTTAGTGAGCATACTGTTTACTAATTAAACAGTTTCTTCCAGTTGATTTATTCAGCGACCTTGTTGGCGTTCAACTACTGTAGTGTTGATTACAGAACTGTTTATTAAAATTATGTGTCTTTTATGTCTCATGCTATCATCGTACTGTCGGCCGATTCTCTCACTTAGGATATCGTTAATGAATATAGACAGATAGCCTTGTCATATTTGTACACACCTCTATTGAAGCATCATCAAAATATCATTCATAATGAAACATATCCATGACAATTCTCATTCTTCTGTTAAACAATGCAAATAAGATTATCAAATTTTAACATTTTTGCCTAAAAATTAATTCGTTTGCATGGAGCGGGTTCCTGAAGCTAATGGACTACAACTGTAGATGCAACCAGAGTGTTCTGAAGTTCAATTAACTGCTCCTCTACGAAAGCTTGCACGCTTGCATCCTTGGGTCCAAAAGATTTGTGTTGAATAAAAAGAGGACATTACGATACTGGCAGATCTCTTTATTCTGCCAGTGATTGGTACTATGGAAATGAGGAAAAATAGCCTAATTGAGGGACAAATCGGCAGTATTAAATGTTCCTCATTGATAACACTCAAACTACGTTACAATTTCACCAGAACACTGCGATTTCAGGTATTCTCCTGAATGGCTTGCACATCTACATAACGATTAAATGAAAGTTGTTTAGTTGAGGTAATGTTCTGTAAATGATGTAGGTGCTCATTCTATTTCCATGGCACACTGGCCTAACCTCACCTCAATTGACCTGCATGGTAACAGAATTAGAACTGGGGGCGCACAAGCCATTTCCAAGGCACACTGGCCTAACCTCACCTCTATCGACCTGTTTGGTAACAGAATTAGAATTGAAGGTGTTCAAGCCATTTCCAAGGCACACTGGCCTCACCTCACTGCAATCAACCTGCGCGGTAACTGTGGTATTTGTGATGAAGGTGTTCAAGCCATATCCAATGCACATTGGCCTAACCTCACCTTGATCAACCTGAGTGGTAACGGTGGTATTCGAAATGAAGGTGCTCAAGCCATTTCCAAGGCACACTGGCCTAACCTCATCTCAATCAACCTTTGTGGTAATAACATTGAAACTGAAGGTGCTCAAGCCATTTCTAATGCACACTGGATTAATCTAGCCTCAATTAATCTGAGTGGTAACAGCATTGGAGCTGAAGGTGCTAAAGCCATTTCCAATGCGCACTGGCCTAAACTCACCTCAATCAACCTACGTGGTAATGGTGGTATTGGTAATGAAGGTGCCAAAGCCATTTCCATGGCACACTGGCCTAACCTGACCTCAATCAACCTGCGTGGTAACAACATTGGAGTTGAAGGTGCTGTAATCATTTCCAAGTCCCACTGGCCTAACTTGACCTAAATCAACCTACAGTATAACGACATTGGAGATAAAGGCAGATAAATGATGAAGTCAAAATGGTAATTTGCTTTGGCATGACGCCCAGAATCATTATCTAAATATTAACTGTGCTGAATAACTTGAGATTTGTACCTTTTTTCATTCCTTTTCCTCTCTTCTTCATCTTTTTCTTTCCTTTTCCTCTCTTCTGCAAGAGAGTGCGTGATGGCAGGAAGATTCTTTACGACACATTCCTCAATCTATATTTACCTGCAGCACAGTTCCTCTTGGCCTTCTTTGAGGTTCAACCCGACCATCACTACTGTGCACTTGCCTTTTAGCTTCTAACGTTCAGTCAAGAGGTAAGGGTGCTTCCATGAACCGGGCATAATAGATATGTTTAGCTTAACTGCCTTCCTTTCTTCCATACATAATATGGTCCAAAACCTCTTGCGCAGAGCTACCCTGCTTGAACTCCAGACAGAGAATCCTGTTCTATCGCAGTAGAACTAAGAGAGCAGACCTACCTTTAGCACAGTATTCTTCAAACAGTACACATGTTCTTTAAGTTCTGTCAACCTATGCCTGTTTTTCAAAAGCACTACAAAGAATTCACCATCCATTCAACCACTGAATTAATCAATCCATTTTTAAAAGATTTAGACAAGTTATTCATGCAACGATAATTCCTGCTAATGAATGAGGAATGTAAAGTAGTTGGCAAACCTCATTGCTTTGAATTTAAGTTTCTCTCTCTCGCTCTCATAGGCTGAATATTAAGTTGCTACAATACCTATCTTGAGTAGCTAGTAAAAACTATATTTTAGTTAGTTGTAAGCTGCTAAGGGGAAACAGATGGCTTTCCGAACCTTTGGTCTTGTAATGCTAGTCCTAGGAAGACACCTTCACCTTATATTTCATTCACACTTGAACAGTGTCGTCACAGTGCAGGGATAATTCCTTTGTCAGTGACTTGTTGTTATGTCCATTGAGGCCTATGCATAGGACTATCTTCTAAGGCATCATGAAATAAAAATGAAAGTCTTGAACGTGTAGTGCAAAAAAAGTGAATGTGTTCAATGCGTTTGAACTGAACTAGTAAAAAGGGCTAGTTCCCACTACCGCACAATAGTTTTATATGCTAGATAAATTGATTTGCCTTTTAGACAGGTTCGTTAGCTTCATCGACTAGCAGGAGAACTTCTCCTTTGATTCGGTGATTTACCTCAACAAGCGCATGATTGTTAAAATTAACTCGCCTATGTCAGGGCTTAATCCACTTTACCTTCATGTTGCTTGATCCCTAAGAAATCATCGAAAGTCATGTGAGAGAGGCATCATTCTATTTCAACATAATGAAGCACTTGACTCAATTTAGTTCAATCATGGAAATATAATGAATGTAACAAAGAAAAGCATCAGAAAGGGCCACTCATTAATTGTCATGTGTCCAGGTAAGCCAACGACACTTGAATAGCTCATTTGATACTAGACAACAGTGACTGTTAAATCGGATGTACCAGCTGATTGACAACCCTCTATACATAAGCAGCTTGTCCAGCACTACATCTGTCCAGCAGCTGATGCTCAGGATTTAGTAAAGTCAACCGTTGAATAATTTGACTTCAGGGTGAAATCTCCTAGTGGCTGAGCTGGATGACAAACCTTTTTTTGGCATTAGTTACAGAATTGATTATTTATTGCAATAAAATTATGTCGCTGTTCTCATCTTTCTGTCGGGCCTTTTCAGCAAGGAAATTTTATCCCACTCCGCTTGACCTCTCTACCTCCGATAAAACATTCCATGCCAAGGATCTTATCGTTCAAAAGACTAGCTAAAAACACATCCTGCCTCCCCTTGAATCTCTAAAATTTGGGAAAACTAACTCCCCTCACATGATTACGATTGAATGGAACAAAGTCAAGGGATGGGCAAAGCCTAAAATATAACCTTTTAAAATGTTCCAAATGCACCCGTTCAATTCAACTCTCCACTATTCTTTAGAATGCTTTTAAGGATTGAAAGCTTATAAACAAAACAACGAACTGTTACTTTTCCGGCCAGAACTTAACATGTATCGGATGAAGAAATCAGCTGGGTTTATTTGTCTGCCAGATTTCAATGGCAAAGAGTTACTGACCTGCATCGAAGAATTTGTCCAACTTGAGCATAGTTTCATCCCTGATAAGATGGGTTACAGCCTGTATCTTCGTCCGACCCTCATCTCAAACGAGAGTGAAATTGGAATCAGGTAGCCTAATAATGCGCTACTGTTTGTGGTGGGATCTCCTGTAGGGCCATATTACTAAAAAGGGTTGATACCGGCCGTCCTATTTTGTGAGGAAGAAGCAATCAGATGTGCTCCGGGAGGTTCAGGGGAGTATAAAATAGGAGGGAATTATGGCCCTACAATTCAGCAGATGAAGAAAATTGTTCCCTTCCAGTGCGATCAGATACTTTGGACCTATAAAAATCAGATCTGCTAGGTTGGCTCCTCCAACATTTTCTTTGTTAAGGGAGAAGGGAGCAACATCAAATTGCTCACTCCACCTCTAAATTCCATGATTTTGCCGGGAGTTACAAGGCAGTCTATCATTTAACTTGCAGAAGAGATGAAGATTCCTTGTTAGGAGGTTGAGCTTGACAAATAGCAAACCTTGGCTGCAATTGAAAAAGGAGAAATCACTGAAGCTTTTGGTGCGGGCACAGCCGTGATCGTTAACGGAGTGCATTCAATCGTCCGAAAGGAAGGCTCAGGCTCAAAGACATACAAGTTCAAAAATGGATAGTAATTACCTGTGACCAAAAAATTGTACGACACTATAATCCAGATTCAATACGGGTTAACTAAGCACAATTTTACACACCGGATTAATAGGAAGAACCCTTATCTGTGACATTTAAGAATATATTCTTATGATTCATCGACTTGGCAGTCAACATAGGCTACATACCTTGTCCTTTCCCTTCTTTGGTTTTTCTCGAGCATTCAGCACTGCTGTTATGCCTTGCTCGAAAACTGCCTTAAGACCTTCTTGAGTTCGAGCTGAGCACTCAAAGTATCTGGCTCCCTTTTCCTTGACAATTGTCTATGCCTTGTCCTTATGGATATGTTTGCTATTGTCTGCCTCTCGTAAGTCAGTTTTGTTGCCGACAATAAGCTTTATTGCGTTAGGAATCATCTTGTCCAATTCTGGCAGCCATTTGTTAAGAGCGTTCTTGAATGAGGCAGAATCGGTGACGTCAAACACGATCACGAATATATCACAATTGTTGTAGGCAAGGGTCCTGAGCTTGGCATACTCCTCTTGTCCGGCTGTGTCCCATAGACCAAGGCTGATCATCTTGTTGTTGCTTTTGAGGGTAGCACTATAATTTTCGAAAACCGTGGGGACATATTCTTCAGGGAATTTGTCCTGGGTATAACTGGTGAGAGTCAGACCATACTAGCATGCATGTTTTACCGACACAACCATCTCCGACTAACACCATCTTTACAGGGGTAGCTTTCTCCATACAATATAATATATCATCTTGCAAAACTGAAATCGATTACCCTATTAACTTTTATGTTATCCTCTTCATAGTCCATGTCAGTAAACTTGCTCCTTCGTATTTCCTAGTACTCAGGCTAAAGCTCCTCTTTCTTGAAAGGAGCATCCAGCCGGTGCGCAGCTAGAGCTTCCCAATCCAGCCCTTTAAAAAATAAGTGATTTTTAATTTCAGCCTTGTTCTTTACTCCAAGTCTCTTTTTAGGATTCCGATCTAACAGTCTGGTTATCAGTTCTCTAGCAGTTGCTGAAATGTTCTTATCAAACCGCAGCTTTGAGTGCTTGATATTTTCTCGAAGTTATTCTTCATCCTATGAGTAATAGGGTGGAATTCCATGCAAGAATTAATACATGACCACTCCTATTCCATATATGTCTGCCTCTCTGCCAGCACCTTTCATTTCTAACATTTCAGGGGAGAGGTAGATTGGAGTGCCGCAAAAGCTATCTGTCATCGAATCTCCATATATTTTTTCCTTAGAGAGGCCAAAATCAGCAAGTCGCATGTGGCCATCTTCCCCTATGAGCATGTTGACAGGCTTAAGATCTCTGTAAAAAATGTTAAGGCTGTGGAGATGCTAAATTGCCAGGATTAGTTCAGCAGTGTAAAATCTAGCCACACTTTAAGTAAACTTTTATTTTAAGGCCAAAAAATAAGAAATATCTCCTTTACGACAGTAATCCAAGATGAAATAGAGATAGTTGGGTGTTTGAAAGGCGTAATGAAGCTTTATAAGGAAAGGAAAGTCAACTTGCTTAAGGATATTGCATTCTGAAACAGCATATTTCAAGTGCTGTCGCTTAATAAGGGATCGCTTGTTCAAGGCTTTCATGGCATACTCCCTTTTAGTATCCTTTTTCCTCGTCAAAAACACTTTTCCAAAAGCCCCTGCACCTAACAACCGGATGATTTAAAAATGTTTAAACTTAATTTCTATTTTTCTCTCAATGGAAGGCGCAAAACTACTGGAGGGCTTTCTTTCCGTCCTATAATCATCCTCACCTTACTATTTATTAGATTAATGTTTTGCTTGTTCTTACAACTCTGGCTGTAATTCTGAGATATTGGTTGTGGGATATTCTGAACCACTCTTGAATGAAGATGACTGCAAACAGTAATTGGATTATTGAGGCCTAGCAGTGGTCATTCTTCTGGAATGATGAGCCCTACTTTTTATCTATTGCTTTAGTTGCTACAATCTCTATTGGAAACGTTCATCTTAGGATTTAGACATGAATTCTTTTTCTTTCTAGTGTATGTGACCCTCTTCTTAGTTGACCAAGATAGTAGTAAGTTAATCTTCTTGGAGGAGTGTTTTGTGTATTTTGGTGAATTAAACAGCTCGGTTAATAAAGTAACACCACTCCTTGGCTATCTGATCGTGTTTAGAGGCAAAGGACAGTTTTTTAGGACTGCATATTTAAAAGTAAAAGAAATCTTTTCTTGTGAAAAAGCCAGATTCCTTCACCGTGTTGCAGTACACAATGTGGGAAATATTTATCACTTATTTCGGGTTGAAGGGGTAATCCTTTTGAGTCTAAAACCGTAACAAGGTCCCATCAGCAGGATTCAAAACCATGTAACGTTGCTTCAATTGCTGAGTATATGTCAGTTTGAACACATTGCCTTTAACAATCATGGGTAATTTTTACACATACAGTTTTCCTGCTGATTTTGTTTTTGGCTTGTATGTTTTGAGCAGCCGTTAGCATTCTTTACAGTAACAATACTATATTGGTTTCATTCCTTTTAAGTCAGTGAGATTAGGATCTGCTCCATGTTTGAGCAGTAGTTCAATGGTTACTGGTTGGCCTAATTTAGCTGCAATATGCAGTGCAGTACCTTCACTTGTAATCTCGTTCACACCACTAAGGTCTATGTAGCATAGAAGTTAACATACTACTGTATTCCCCCTTTTTGCTGCGATTGTCAGAGGAGTTTCTCCATAGCTTGTTTTGCTGGAAGGATTTGCACCATTAGAGATAAGATAGAACATGAGTTCAAGTTGATTGGCGTAGGCTGCTTAATGTATTACTGACCATCCTCGATTTCCAATTTGATTCAGCAGGTAGTTTTTTTTATCCATACGGATTTGGTAATCTTGCTCAAAATCCGCCTTCTCACTAACGCGCAAAGTTATTTCATCGAATTTGTTTTTATCGCCTTCTCTGATTGCTTTAAGAGCGTTTTCAAGTTACTCCTCGAGATATTTTTCTACGTTGAAGTTTTCCCCTTCCTCCTCCTCTTCCTTCTCTTCGATCATGGAAATAAGGAGGTTATTTTTGGTCTGTTCATTTCTGAGCAGCATCCTCTGCTTTTGGTTGATGACCATCTGACTATTGAATTCCCCTTCTTCGTCCTTGATGAACTCTAGGTAAAGGATACACCCCTCACTCAACTCATACAATTGTAATGGCTAATGTTCGACCAGTCTGATAAAATAATTGGCCTGTCTAACCCTTGCCAGAATTTATTTGGAGTGTCTTCGAAACTTCTTGCCAAGCAGCTCTAGCAGCTCCCCAGCCACTAGGATTTATTAATGAACCTCAACTTTTTCAGTGCACCTATGCATCAACTGAGAGTCGCTGTATTGCAACAATATTCGCATTAAATAATTGGGAAATTTAAATCATTTCGCCCTTATTGCGTTAGGAGTCTAAAACACGAAGGCTGGCTCTTCTGCGATGAACGGTGGAATATTGTAATGGCCTGGGCCAGGGGTCCACTTGCTAGCAGAATCTCCATGCTTAGCTTTACCCATTGACCAGCTTTCATCTCTGCTTTTAGTAGTCACTTCATAATCACCAGGTCCAGGCGTTACAATTTTATTTTGTTTTTTCCTTGGTTGGCCTAGCGTTGAGTACAATTAAAACTTATTGCTAAAACTACCAGGGATTTCATATTGCGGAGGGCCAGGGAAATTATTTTTTTTTTTCTGGGTAGGAGCAGCACCATACTTGGCAATAGTGTACTTGGAGGATGTTGATGGTTTGAGATTTTCGTAGCTTGAGGGACCAGGTGTAGGCTATTTCTCAGACTAATGATAAGGTTTAAAGTATTGATAGCCTTTTATATGTTTGGGTTTTGACTATGAAGAGGTAGGGGTTGGGGTTGGGGTTGGGGTTGGGGTTGGGGTTGGGGTTGGGGGTTGGGGTTGGGGTTGGGGTTGGGGTTGGGGTTGGGGTTGGGGTTGGGAGTGAGGATATTCGATTAACCCTCCTTTAATACCTTTTTCTTTAGATTCGTAATGTCCAGGACCCGGTGTGATATGTGGTTATTTCTTGCGATTAAGGGCTGGTGTGCTTCTAGATGAGAAGGAATATTTCTTTGAAGTGTCTGTATACTAAGAAGGAAGCTAGTAATCACCTGGACCTGGGGTTTTGTCCCTTGGCAGTCTTTCAGCTTTACTAAAACTTGACTTTGGTGCTGATTAGTAATAGCTTTGGCGTTGCTAAGCTGGCAAGATTTAGTAATCCCCAGGGCCATTCAACTGACTTTAAGGCAAACTAAATCTTGGCTCTGAACTAAAAAATGCCTTTTTTGGATTAGGTTAAGATTTTCGTGGATTGTAGTCATATGGGCCTGGAGTTTTATCTACTATCTTTGTACCTAACCGCTCTCCAAAAACAGGTGCTTTAATATTTTGCTTTTTATCCGCATAATGACCTGGACCAGGAGACCTTCCTTTATTCGGTACCGTAGTTCTATCACTTAAAGGGAAACTTGGCCCTTTGTTAGCATTCCTGCTGATCGCTACTTTATCTACATCATACTAACCTACTCCCATGAATCCGGATTTTACATATGCCATGCTTTTTCTTGTATCAGTTGCAAAACGATGGGATTTGGCTTGGGACTGGATGCAAGCAGATGGATCATAGGGGAGTTCTGATTGAAAGAAATCATCGTTGTCTGCAGTAATACCAACTGGGTATCTTCCTCCAAAACTGTAGGCTGGGGCACAAGGGAATTTTGTGTACATAATAAAAATAAAGGTAATTAAGTATAAATTGGATTTTTTTTTACTTTTGAACAGAAGCTATTACTTTTTACAAATAGACATCAGTAAGTTTTTGAAGTTGCCTTTTAGTAAGCATTATTTGTTCATTATTAAATACTATTCGTATAAAGGTATGAAGGACATTTACATCCTTCACAACTATATTTAATTATAATTGTAGCATGAAATTGCGTAATCATCATTCACTATCTGAAGTGTTGGTTAAAGGAACATCCCACAAAATATCCAAGCTCGCACGCTTGCAGCCATTTATTAAAAACATCACCATTACTCAAATGAAAGAATCATATGCAGAATCTATCGAAGCATTACGCTTTCTTCCTACAATATAAACACTAATCATTAAAGAAGGATCAGATCAGCAATTAAATCTAGAGTCCCTGTGCAAATCGAAATGTCCTTCAACAGAAACAATCAATTGCAGTAGCATTCTTAGCAGGATAGTGCGATTTGAGTTAATCTGCAATACAGCTTGCAAAATTACACAGTTAACAAATTAAGTCGATTGAGCTAGTATCCTGTCAGTTAAATGCAGCTGGCTTTAAGGCAATCTCTGAGGCGAACTGGCCTAATCTTTCAACAATCAATTTAAGTCAAAATTCAATTGGACCAGAAGGCATTAAAAATATAATACATGCGAATTGGCCCAATCTAATTTCAATCAATTTATAAGAAAATGAAATAGGAAAAATTGGAGCCAAG
This sequence comes from Lipophrys pholis, assembly GCF_963383615.2. Classification (NCBI taxonomy): domain Eukaryota; kingdom Metazoa; phylum Chordata; class Actinopteri; order Blenniiformes; family Blenniidae; genus Lipophrys; species Lipophrys pholis. The sequence continues at coordinate 6,042 of NW_028292036.1, read as the reverse complement.
TTGATTTCTTTGGCTTAGTGGCCTAACCTCATGTCAATCAATTTGCACTACAACTAGATTGGTACAGAAGGGGCTCAAATGATTTCCTCTGCCAATTGGCCCAACCTGACTTCCATTAATTTGTGCTACAATTGGATTGGGGAAGCAGGTGCAAAAAGAATTTCTTATGCATAGTGGCCCAAACTCACGTTTATCAATTTATAATAAAATCCCATAGGCTCTGCTGACATAATTATCCGCAGATGGCCTTTCGCTAGAGTGTGAAGTCAAATTATCCTGCTTTTTCAATTGGTTTGTATTAAATATATAAGAATTGATGAGATTGCTTTCCATCGAATAGACAATAGTCAATCTGCTCTATACAGCATTTGTCGATAAAGTAACTAGCCTGGAAGCTCCTAAACAGTAGCATAAAGCAATTCTTTAGTAAAAAAACCATGAACTATAGGGCAAGAAAAAGATCATCATCGATGGCAATAATTTACTTTTCGTCAAAAAGGAAATTCGTTAGGCCTGTCTGAAAAGGAAAGGAAATGGTAATCAACTCCTAACTGAATACATTAAAAAAAGCCATTTGCATAAAATGTTTGATGTGCTCCTGATCTTTGATGCTGGAAAGCCTCTACCTGCCTTAGAGGAATAAAAATTCAGAATTAGGATTGCTCGGCCACATTATCGTATTGCTGATGACATGATAGCAAAGCTTGCAGCATAAGAGATTGACAAAAAAGAGCTGTTAGTGATAACATCTGACAGAGGGTTGATTGAGAGAGTGAATGATGCTGGAGTTTAGACTATGAAGGGAGGCAGATTCATGAAAGAAATCTGAACTATTATTTAAAATGGTTAAATTTTCATGTTCTCGATGTGGAAAAATTTTCCTTTTGCAGCACGCCAAAAATCATATTTAGCGGTGCCACACAGATCCGCCTTTAAGCTGGATTTGCAAATCTGTAAAGAGGTAAAAACAACGAACATTTCCTTCCAATTCCTCAACCCCAGCACTAAAAAATAAACCGATAGCAGTAAAGCATAAGATGAGTGTGCACAGGTTTAGTGTTTATAACGAAGATCCAAAATAACAAAAGTTGAAAAAGTTCAAGAACTTTGTGTTCAAGCGGAGGAAAAGTAGAAAAGAAAAATAACATTAAAGGCCGGTTTAAAGTGTTTTAAAAAAGAAGAACATTAAAGGAAGGTGCAATGCTCTTTATGAATAGAACGTGCATATAACGGAGGATGAGAAGAAGAGGATGTAGATCAGGAATATGGAACAAAAAGTGAAATAATTGCCAGCCATTAGAAGCAGCATCCTTCGTATGATTAATGCCAAACACGCTCATTGATTAAATAAAAATTACTTTTCATTCATGGACAACCTCCTTGAGTATTAAGCTCTTCGATTCAGAGACGATATTCATAGTAAGCTCGCTCTTCTCTAGGATAGACTCAGACAGAGGAGAGAAATCTCTCTCTTCCCTCCTCCAGAATAGCACTACCAAACTTAACTGAGAGGGATTTATGATGTGTTTTCCTTATCAGCTTATGACGAGAACCATCCAATCTCAGATATCTATGGAGACTGAGCTCAGAGTGCTGAAAGATGATCTATTAACAACTTCCTACTCTGAACTATAACGCAAACGGTCAAGATAGAGAGGTAAAGACTATTATTCTCCTGAGAAAGATAGAGGCAGATTAAGCAGCCAGGAACGACATTCTGGGACTGAGCATCAACATTTTAATGAGCAAAACGATGCCAAACTCAGGAGCAATCTCAGGAAACAAATTGAAAAAGAACTAGAAATAGAAAGGGAATTGTTAAGAAATAAGTTGAGCAAAAGACACCCAGCTTAGAGGGAGAGGGAGGAGTAGAGTCACAGTATTAAGAAATCAATCTATACCACAAGTGGAGAAGGACGTAGATCAGAAAATGTTCAAGCTCATGCCCCCATTCGAGACTACCACCCTTTTAATAGGACTGAACGATAACACCTTTCTCAGAATCAAGAGAAGGAGGATGAAGTTTTTAGGTATACAGCCTATAACAGACCTAACTAGGACGAAGTGCGATAGAGGACTACTAGCTATCCTGTCAAGCCTGTTGAGGATGGTAAAAAAAATTATGGCCTGCCTGAGAGAAACAGATATGGTAAGGGGAATAACAGTTCTGCTGCCGATGCTCAGTCCAAAGCAAGTCATAATTATTCCATTCCACAAGACAATTACAGGAAAGGGCAGCCTGGATAAGATGCTGGATTTAGATTTCATAAGCATGATCATCACTCTCAAGGCTAGCACAACCCCAACTACTAGCAAAGCAGTCTCTCAAGTAAATATCCCAAATTAGGACAAACTCAGTTCGATTAATACCATCACTAAAGGAAATTCCTTTAGAACTCTCCCTATGACGATCTACATTCCGGTGGGAAGCCTGGCTAACATAAAGAAGAAGCACCCAAAGTGCCTTCAAGTTCCATCCACTCACTGTCACAGCCTCCTGCTAATCATGAGACAATCAGTCCCATAAGAAGGATCAGTGTGGATAAGATGCCTGACGAAAACTAACATCTCAAACCATTAGTTCCTGCTGATTTAGATGAGAGCAGCCCAAACAAACCAATTTTGATCCAGGACAATGAAAAATATCAATACCAGCCACATCATAGCCAGGTACACAATCAGGCACATAGTCAAACTCATAGTAGGCGACATGGTGGCAGAGATGAAGAATACAGTTTTTCAGGAGAGAAGAAAAAATGCAGATCACGCTCCCGGTCCAAATAGTTCAAGATAAAAAAGGTTAGTGATGTTACAAAGCAAAGGATGCTGAAGGTGATAAAGGATTCAATGAGAAAAGACGAAGAGTTCAAAGATGCTAAGCATCGGAATGTCAAGCATTAATTGTAGCACTTGAGGCAGACCTACGAGCTTCAGAAAAAGGCCAGAGGAGAACTAATCTAGAGGATTGTTCAAATCGCACAGAGGAAATGATCTCCCCAATATTTTCATGAAAATGCGCCAATATAATAAGGCGCACTATGATTAGAGCGAACTAGCCCTAAGTCACCAACACCTTCCAGGCTCTGAGCTCGATTCCCAACACTGACACTGAGCTCAAGCTAAGGTTCAGGACCTTCCTCAAGGAATTCAGTATGATGGGGCAGCAGATCTACAACCTGAGGATCGAGGAACACATTGGTATGCGGAAAAACTTCCTTCCAATCGAACTTATGCATCTCAAAGTCTTTGACTAAGCCATCTACGAGTCTATAAGGGAAGAGCCTTAGGAATGGGTCAAGAAGTTTTAGTCCATACTCACTGAGTATGCTAGGGGAAAAGGTAGTACTGAAAAGTGGCAGCTCCAGCTAGTCTCTGAAGAAAATGCTGTGCGACTGAGGGAAATACACTCGGGAATGGCCAATCGATTGTTTGTCACCAGTGGGATCGTGGTCAAAGCGACTCGGCCTTTCATTAAGGGCACAGAACTTGTAGTGCAGTGCAGCAGATGCTAGTATCGTATCCGCATTCCCTGCTCAGTAGGATAGGCCCCTTAGATACCTCGACTTTGTATAAATAGCAGGAGATAGTTTGAACCATGTGGAATGGATTCCTTAAGAATCATCGGTCAGGAATCCAAGGTGTAGAACTTTCAAAAGATCTTGCTTGAATAACACCCAGAACATATTCCCAAAGGTTAAACCCCACGTTCTAGCGAGCTTGTTCTTGATAGATATAATGCTGCTGTTCTCACTCCGGGTTAAAGAGTCACAGTGACTGCAGTCATGCTTCTTAAGCACAAAGATCGTGGAATTCGAGCAGGTTATTTGTGGGGACTCGGAGTGCTAAGACATCGTCATGTACAATAACTTAATTTTTCTCCTGAGGAGGAATTAAACTTCAAGAAATTCAGCAAAGATGGGAGGTTGCACGAAAAGATATTTGGTAGCATTGCTCCCAAGATCTTTGGCTGCAAAGACATAAAGCAGGCAGTCGCTTGCCAGCTATTTGGAGGCAGTCGCAAAGTCCTACCTGATAATACTCGGTTGAGAGGGGACATCAATGTCCTCCTAGTAGGAGATCCTTCCACAGCCAAATCTCAATTCCTTATATTCGCACAAAAGATGTCCAGTATCTCTGTCTACACAAGCGGGAAAGGCTCTTCTGCGGCTGGTCTTACAGCTTCCATCAACAAGGATCCCCTCACTGGGGAATTTCAAATTGAGGCTGGAGCTCTTGTAAGAGCAGATGGTGGACTTGTCTGTATAGATTAGTTTGACAAAATGAGACCTTAAGACAGAGTCGCCATACATTAGGCTATGGAGCAGCAAACTATCAGCGTGGCAAAGGCAGGAATTACCTCAAGACTCAATTCTCGATGCTCAATTCTGGCCGCAGCTAACCCGGTGCTGGGAAGGTACGACAACTTCAAGCAGATAACTGAGCAGATAAACTTGATGACGACAATTTTGTCAAGGTTCGATTGCATTTTTGTGGTGCGAGACCAGAAGGACAGCGACCACGATGCTGATATGGTTTCGCATGTGCTTGACCTGCACATAAATCGTACAACTTAATCCAAATAGACAGACGAAAACATATAGTTTTTGCGTAGATATATTGCATACAGCAGACAGAAGATTAACCCTAGACGGGGTTGGGGTTGGGGTTGGGGTTGGGGTTGGGGTTGGGGTTGGGGTTGGGGTTGGGGTTGGGGTTGGGGTTGGGGTTGGGGTTGGGGTTGGGGTTGGGGTTGGGGTTGGGGTTGGGGTTGGGGTTGGGGTTGGGGTTGGGGTTGGGGTTGGGGTTGGGGTTGGGGTTGGGGTTGGGGTTGGGGTTCTTGAGAGACATGTCAACTAGGCGCATCGACTGTTCCAAGCCTCAACCTTATCATCGATTAGGATGGCAGAGGTTCGTCCTCCGAAGTAAATGGGAGACCAAATAATGAAGGTGGAAGAAATAATAAAAAGGAGGGTTCCTTTAGAGAGCGAGATAAGTATAAAGAAGCTTGCAGATGAGCTAAAGGACCAGTTCAGCGAGGCATTGATACACTATGCTATAAACAATCTAGTTCACAACGGGAACTTCAAAGAGATGGACAGGGGCCGCAAACTCATGCGTGAAAAATGAACCACATATTAATGATCATTTTTGAACAGGAATGATTTTGCATTTTTTGTGATTGTCAGTGATCTAATTCACTGAGAACAAACAACTGATCGAAGGATGGGGTGTTGTGATTTCTACAAAGCAGAACATCGAGTATACTGCATTGCTGTCAAAATCGTACTTATCCAGACTCGGTATCATCAGTTGATGGTGTTGAGGTTAGACACTGCTGAATTATAACTACTCCTCCAACTCCTGAAAAACGAAAATCGTTGATTAGCTAGACAGAATGGACTCCAACTGGCACTTCAGGATGATTGTGACAGACCCTTCCAGCCGTGATTCAGTCAAGCATTAAAGCGATATTACCCAGTTACCATTCGACTCCAAACTGTTTTATAAAACTTTTGCAATGATGCAGAATTTTTGCTTATAACAGAGTTTGCAAAGAGAGAGTTAAAAAGTTCTTTCATCCAAGGTGCTGTATTTTTCAAGTTTTCCTGCGCCTCTTGCAACTTCGAATTACTGTACCTCCACCAATCGCTCTTTGTTGGTTTGGAGGCAAATAATGCAATAGTAACTGCAGGAAAACTGATCATAACTGCATGTTAAAGGATTTTCCTGTCTTAATGAACAGAGCACTTAGATATTGTCCTATCCACTGTCTATGAATGAAGTAAGCTTGTAACCCTAATCAGTTGTGAATTCTTTCTTATCAACAATCATTCCATTCTTTTGCTTATACTTTTACAGTACGAACACCAGCAGAAGTTACATGGTGAAGTGCTCAGTTGGCAGTTTAGGGTTGGGGTTGGGGTTGGGGTTGGGGTTGGGGTTGGGGTTGGGGTTGGGGTTGGGGTTGGGGTTGGGGTTGGGGTTGGGGTTGGGGTTGGGGTTGGGGTTGGGGTTGGGGTTGGGGTTGGGGTTGGGGTTGGG
>NW_028292037.1:0-28282 GCF_963383615.2 Lipophrys pholis | reverse complement strand
CCCAACCCCAACCCCAACCCCAACCCCAACCCCAACCCCAACCCCAACCCCAACCCCAACCCCAACCCCAACCCCAACCCCAACCCCAACCCCCAACCCCAACCCCAACCCCAACCCCAACCCCAACCCAACCCCAACCCCAACCCCAACCCCAACCCCAACCCCAACCCCAACCCCAACCCCAACCCCCAACCCCAACCCCAACCCCAACCCCTATTATTTACAACTGAAATTATCCCTTCCTTTTAGAATAATTATTTTCATAAGCTTTAATAAATAGATGGATCTGTGCAACATACACATTTCAAATCAGTTTCTTTTCACGCAGGAAATTCCTTGTCATCCTCCTCTCCACACATTTCACTAGTAGCACCATGCACAGGAACACAATCGCACCCACTTGCCAATATCTCCTCAATAAAAAGAATTTGCTGTGTCGCTCAGCTAGCTGTCCCTCGGCCTGCTCATGTATGTCTTTAAGGTGTTCAAGCTCTGTCCTGCATAAAACAGCAGGTTGTCGACATTCTGTAAGGTTGAAGGCCTGATCTCTGAGGTTATCAGCTCCTAGCTGTGAACCAGATGCAAGGCAAGACTCATTTCTGGTGGGTCGTCACTCAAAGCCTAAAAGCAGAACTTGATAAGGCTGTTGTTTTTGGAGTAGGCGGTTGTATCAATGCTGCTTGATTCACTGTCCTAGGTCAGTAGCAGCTGTCCATCCTGTTTGGCAGTGAGCCTGAAATCACCATTTTCTGCAGAACAATGCATGGAGAAGCGATGGCCATTGACCACAAACTGCTCGATGCAGAAACTGTCTTACTTAGTAATGATAACTCCAATGTTAAGGGTGAATGCCAGATTGGCTACCACTAAAATTGCCACGCACATTAATGGATAATAAAGAGTTTGTGCCAAGTTAGTGTCATGATAGAGAGTGTCAGGTTGCGAAGTTCTTGGAGGCTGAGATTAAGAGTTGGGGGGGAGAGGCAGATCCTACTTGAAATGAGGCTGGCTGAGGTTCAGGCACAAATCAACTTAAAGGAGAGTTATCTTTCTACTCACTATGAGTCAGTCCTCACCTATGATTAAGCTGATCGTATCAAGGACTTGTACAAAGGTGAGATCCGCAACTTGTTAAACGATCGGCTAGCCAGGTCACTGAAGCTGGAGAACAAGCAGTTACAAGAGGTATTGAATGAACTGAAATAGTAATACTCTAGATTTGCCATCCTGTGTGAAGAAAAGGAGCAGCGCATTGAAGCAGCAAGATAGACCTTTTAAAGGCTGGAGAATATCGACAAGCAGTACCGCAAGCAGCAGGTGTAAATACGGTTGCTTCAAGACCAGATCAAATCATACAAGAAGAGCAGGAGCTAAATTAAATGAAGCTTATCTCTGCAGTTGAAATCATACTTTCAGCATTCCCCTCTACCATCGTCTGATGTATCTCTTGCCCTATTTGTCTTGGAAAGTGCCTATTCCATGCACTTAGTCTGCTTGGAACTCCCCTTCTAATCTAGACCCGTCTTTGAACAGCACTGTCCCAAGGCCTTGTCTCTTCCCCTGCTTGAACTCTCCTTGATAGACATGGAAAGCAGACCTTGTCATGTATCCAACTGACTAAAGTGTGACAAAAGTCAAGGGAGAATGATTGTTGGTAAGCTTGCCCTGTCCTTCATACAGATTATTCACTCTTTTCCCTACATACTCGAATGGATCTTAGCATGTAGACCTGCCGATTTAAATGGCGATCAGTTGTTGGTCTTCTTACTATAGCAGCATGTCCTTCTTTAATATGGATAGGATCTATGCTAGCTTCATCTCCTTACTGGTGATCTTGGTCAGCAGGTATTGCAGGTTGATGTAGCTCTATTAGATCAGTTAAGCCTTTGATCTTGGTTTGTCAAGACAACTTCTGACTATCTGCACGATTTTCTCCAGCTGATCTGGACTGGCTGGCAAATTCTAAAGAGTCTCTGAAGTCGGCAAGAAATAGCCACGTTGCTGATCAAAGCTAAACGCGAATTCTTTGTCCGACTAGTCTATAGCCTTCTTCCGTGCACAGAACAGTTTATTAAGAGATAGGCAAACACTCTAAAAACTCATTGTGGATAGCTTGTAGGCTATAGATAAGATCCTTAAGCACTTTCCAACACTACCCTACAGTCATTCTTTCATACAGTCTGTCCATTTTTTTTAGTTTTTGGTCCAGAGTGCACTACAAGAAGCAGGAATGGACGATCAGCCATTAGTCCTCTCCACAGGTTTTACTCTATTTAGTTTGGTGATATGGTAAATTGGCAGGAGGTATCTTGATGTACGGCGATCAATTCGCTTTAAAAGGACACTTATTTTGGCCTGTTCATCAGCAGCATCAAGAATCACAAGTCTACGAGAGGTGACAGTGTGGGTCTTTTCTTGGGTCTGAAAAGCAGACTCCAAAAAGTGGTAATTCGTAGGGTTGGATGGCCTAGGAGGATGACTCCTACTGATTGCCCATGATATAAACTCTGAATACAGAGAGTGAGAATGGCAAAAAGCAAAGCTATGAAGAGATGATATTTTTCGTCGGTGATAAAATTAAAGGACTTATCATCGGTGGTAGTTGAGAAAGATGGGTGTTTTTTTACGGGAATTCTTGCGTAGTGGCTCAAGGGAGAAGTGGACCTGTCTTGGCCTGTCAATCTAAACAGTGTCTTTACCATCATTCTAATTTTAGACCCCACTCTTGAATGTAGCCAGCTACATATTCAAGTTGCGGATGTTTGACTATCTTTCCTCGACCATCTGATGCAGATCAGAATTATTTTTCTTGAGTCTGCCCAGTTCCAGCCTAGCAACACTTAGTTATTTTTTGTACTTCAAGAGGTTTTCCTTTTACCTCTACCACTTGGAGTCTTTCTCAGTGATGAAAGTAGTAATAGTGTGCTGTAACTGGTCAGCTAATTATTTCTACTTTTTGGAAATATGATTTTTAACCAGCACTGTTATTTACTTTAAGGTGAGCCATGCTTTTTCTGTGGCAAACTCTTCATTTATCTACAGTTATAAGTCCTAGGGAGTGACCATTAGCTTTTCACGGAATATCTATGCCAGCACTCGAAACTGTCGAGCATAGATATTATCACTATTGGCTAGGCCTTCTAGAAATGGCAAGCAATCATCGAGTAGCTAGTTCTCTTCTTTCATCTGGTAGTGGATGAGAATGGCCTCAGCATCTTTAGTGAGCTGTCTTTTGTAGGAAGAGAGTTTCCTTTGTTTTTCCTGATTTTGGTGGTGGTTTTTGAACTTTATCTTTGTAAAGTGGTTTATTTAGCAGTGGGGAGATTAGGCATGGATTCTAAGTTGTGCAGCACATCCTAGATATATGAGCTTTTATCCTTCCTACTTCTTCTATTTGAGATCATAATATTTTAATTAAAAACAATCGATATTAATTTTAATGCAAAATAGGGAAACTGTTTCAATTGTGCAACCATAGTTTTACCACATCATGTGTCTATACTCAATTCAAAAGAGAAACGAACAGGTCTACCCAACATCTTTATTCCATTCTCTCCATCAAGGAACTTCTTTATTTTTAACCATTATAATTATCATGCCTCCTAAAATATTAAGACATCAGATCTGGAATATACAATTTCATACGGACATTAGCAACTCACTGTTATATGGCATTATGCATGCTGTCCAACTGTAGTGCAGATGATTCTGGTGCTCATTCCAGCATCACCAATCACTCTTCATCACAATCATCTCTAAAAGAGTAAACGCCTGCTCATCTATCAACCTTCTTCTCTCTTGCATAATTTACTACCAATTCACCCCTAACCAAGCTACAAAGATTTCCCTATTAAATAAATATTTTTATTTGTTATAATCCAACCAATTGATTTTGTCATGATGTATCTCTAATATTGATTGTCAAAAATTGGATGGTCAAGACGTTCATGGTTGTTGAAAAGTATGAGGGAATCATGCAGATAGCCTTCCCCAGCCACAGCCCCAGCGAAATCATTCTCTTGGGTGCTTATACTATCTACAGACTTAATCTTGACACTATGGTCCGGAAACTTGTCAGCCTGGCTGATCACCGTCTCTTCATGTACTGGGCTATGACCAAGGATAATTGCTACATTATCCCTGACTTTTACGAACGTAGGTTCCTTTTTTACGATCCCAACAATGGAGATTAACTCCGATAAATATCCGAGAAGGGTACATTTTAACCCTTCTTATGTGGAGTAGCTGTGAACAAAGATGGAGATATCTTCTACGCTGACTATACCACTCGAGCAATCCATAGGCTTGTGAGGGCTGGAGACACCTGGAAAAACCTGTCTAGGTGTTGAAGGGCAAAGTCAATTGTGTTGAAAAAGATTGGCCCCCAACAATATGATCTTTTACAACGGGGTTATGATCTTTCTTGATTTTGGGAACAAAAAGGTGCTCGGATGGCCTGAAGGGAAGTCCACTGAAAGCATCTTCATTGTTGGATAGTTGCCAAAGCCTGAAAGGTAAAACTAGTTGACCTATCACAAGGGTAATTGTATATACTAGCACAAGGGCAGCATCTTGATCTGCGAATGTAACACAGAGTACGCCATTGAGCTTAAGGAATAAAGGCCAAGATAATATTCGATTAAAAAGCTAAATCTGCCCTTGAACAAGGGATTCTAGCTGTGTTCAGGTGTCTGTGCCGACGACAAAGGAAAGCTTTATATGTTAGATCGCTTCCAAAATACCATCTTTCACCTAGAATGATACCCATTCGTATTGATCCTTCCAATCAATCATAAATTCATGGACATCAATTAATTGACTCATCCATCTATTCACCAAACCAAACTCATCTATTCATCAACATCATTCATGACATCTATCCATCATCAATCATCCTCATCTAAAAAGCCTTTCCTTATATCCTCCTTATATCCATCGAATCTGAGGTATCTTCCTCTGCCTTTCACTTACTTGTGGAAAACAGGGTTTGGCAGCGTTTTATTCACCATACTTTTCAGCTTCATTTGCTTCAGCTACTTGTGATAATTGTGCTTGGTGTTGTATGCCCAATCCAACTTTAGCACCTCATCTTCACATCTGCGATCGTTAATCCCATATTTCTACCAGCATCTGAACAGTGACTCCTTGAAGTCATCGGGGATAATGGGTTCGCGAGCAAGGAAATTTTTGAAGTAGGCAGCGATCAGTTTGCGTTCCAATTTTTGACGAGGCAAGGGTCCCATTTTATTATTACAGAGGTTTATTTGAATGAATAAGCGGGCTCTCCTCGACAGGCTGCTACCAAGCTGTAACCCTGAGGTAAACGACACAAAGACCACCCACTCCACACCCAAGCCAGAACCATAATCTCGGCCATAGCAGAAATCCAATCCAGACCTATCAAGACCCGTCTACACTCCATCCACAAGAAGCTCTAACTCCTCACCGCTCTCAACTCATAGCCTCTAGCTCCTGTCCAAGCCCACGATCCTCCGTTTATTAAAGTGTTGAGTAAGAGACTGCCAATCTTGTCAATCAATCCTAACCGGCACTACAACAGCAATCTTAGAATCAGAAGCAAGGGATTTTCTCTACGGACTAGAACTACTGCACTCAGACCAAAAACACTGATACGCTTTCCTAGTTTGAAGGTGAAGAAAAAGATTAGGCCTTCAACCAGTCCTTCTAAAAGGATATTCCACAAGAAAATCCATTCTCCAAGCAAGCTAAATCTACCCAGCAGTCGACACCACGCACCAGGACACAAGCCCATCTTCACCAAGCTGTCATGGACCCGCTACGGCCACACCAACCTGAAGAAAGAGTGATGATTATTATTGTTTCAGAAGGGGTTAAGAAGATTACAGTAGTAGTTGTTAAAGTCCAATCTGAGCATCAGTTGATTGAGGTGCTTGATCTCCAGGTCTTTTGAGCACTTGCTGATCTCTTTGAAGAGAATGGAGAAGACCTTGACAAAGCTGCAGTGGATTTATTCAGTTTCGGTCACCAGGATCTTGTTGCCTGGCTCGCTGAACCACCGACTCATCCTCTTCACGAACTGTCTGGAAATGCTCACTACATAGTTGATGCTCTCCATGATCTTGTCAATCGACAGAAAGCAGCTCTTACCGATCGTCCTGACATAGCCCTCCAGTATGGCCCTCAACTCCTCAAAGTCTCTGGCCTGCATGATCCTGCTTTAAAGGACAGTCCAATTGAACAGCACGACATCTGACTGGAAGTATATCCAGATGTTCGAGATGAGGTGATGTAAAGCATTGCGCAACCTGATAAGAGCTTGTAGCCTGCCTAGAGTCTGCAACTTGTTGACTCTGCAGAATTTCATGAACTACTTCCAGACACGTTCTAGTTAATGGAGCACTTTCCTTACAGGAAAGAATAGCTTGAAGATGGTCTGATACTTTTCAATGAGCTGAGGTGGCAGTACTAGAGTCAAAGGCCAGTCAATTCTGTAATTGGGGATCAAACCGGTCCACTCATCTCCTACAAAAACACTGTTCCCAATAAACTTCCAGGACATCACATCTATGTAGGTGGCCGGACTCACCCCAATCAATCCGATGAAAGCCTTACCTGATTCCAGAGCAAGATGGTTGTTGATCTTGATGCTGGTCTGGATTGTCGTACTCTCTTGGTTTCTTAAGGAGGCGGTCATTATCTAGTGCTAGCTGTCATAGTGTATGTTCAGAGAGTGCAAACAATCCAAGGGCAGGGTTACTCTTTTGGAGCACAGCTGTCTCTCCCCTAGCTTGGTGGATAGACAAAAAGACATGTCTGATTGCATGGTCTACTCTCCCTTGACAATCGAGTTGCATACTCTCACCAGAAAGAACTCTTGTAGCTATGAGATAAGGGTAGGTGCCTCTTTTTTGTGAGTAGTGATTTCAGCTGAGTTTTGGATGACGAAGTTGAGGCAACAGCTTTTAGCCTCCCTCTCTCGACTGTTCCTGAATCTGAATGCGATTTGACTCCTGAAGCCATGCTCGATAAGCTGCCGGGTGATAGACCATACCGAGCTGCCCTAATTCTGTTCCGGACTAAAGGCAAGATAGTTATTGGCAGTCTTTTTGATATGCCCAACAATGACCAGCTGCCTCAGATCATTGAAATTGTCAAACATGAAGCCATTCGGCTTTATCTCTAGAGTCAGCTTAGAGTCTTTTAATCCGAAATGAGTAAGGGTTGGCTTGTAAAGGGCCTTTGTTCAGACTGGTTTCAGCCTACTTGTTGTATGGGTTTTGGAGGATGTCATAGCTCTATTAAAGCAGGTGTTGGTAGAACTCTCCTTTGCTCATGAAAAAGAACTACTCTAGCTATTTCAGCACCTTCAGCAGGTTCTCCTTCTCAATGACGATTGTGAGCAGTTGATGGGCCAGTTCTTTTCTCAGCTATTCAATTGTGATCCTGAACATTGTACTTTCATATTCCCGGAGAGATTGTACCAGCTGCAAGAAGTTCTATTCTGGCAAGAAAATACTTTCACTCTCTTTCAAACTGCGGACTATGCGGATGCTCTTGCCGATGAACAGTATCTTCTCAGCTAGGCCACGGTCGATCAGTGAAGAGGGCAACATTTGAGGTCGAAAAGTAAAGGCAGTCCACCCATGCTCCACCTCATCCTTGATATGACTCACTCTGTAGACAAAGAACTCATCGAACTTATCAACCAGCTTGCCATAGAACATCCAGTTGCTGAGCTGTGTGTAGAACACTGAATAAAAGTGCTTAGAAGCCATTGTCCATAAACTCCTCCATGAACTCACTGCTTTTAGTTCGTTCAACCTCCCAATAATTCAGGCAATTCCCCACCCTTCATCCCATCCTCGTCAATCCGCTTGACAACCTGGGCTAACCTTGGCAGCACTGAGAAGTAGTGATGCAAGTCCGACCTCATACTGCTGAAGGTGAAAAGTCGGTTCTCAAGGAATTGCCGCTCAAATTGAGGATCTGCGCCTCATACGATTTGAGGGTTTCTTTTATGCTGGTGAACAGAGTGCGAGTGTACGAGTGTTCTGAGTGCAGTCTTTTTGTTATTTCATGATAGTGGAAGCCGAGTTGACTCAGTTCAGTCAAAGCCTATCTCTAGTTATCAGAGAGGAAGTCTGCTGTCGGGTCAATGCTCATCCCGTACTCTTCTAGCTTGAACACTGATCCTTCTTTACCTAAAAGGGACAGCAGCAGTTCATGCAGCATTAGATTAATTTTGACATGCAGGATTAGTAGAAGCAGGCAGCAAGACGCCAAGCCAAAAGGCTGAAACGAGAGCAGCGCAACCTGCACTACAGCAAAGACCAGGAACAGTCTGACCACTAGCGAGAGTAGTAAATTGAGCCAAGTGTTCTTTAGCAGTTGAAGGGCAGGAAGAAGAAGCTTTAGGTAGAGACGAATGTAGGGATAGCGAATCGTGTGCTTGAAGTGAAGGCGATAGAGGATCAACACAGGATTGAACGCTAGCGAAAAGAGTTGCTAAGAGAGAAAGAACAGGAAAGAGGGACAAAGAAGATAAGCAAGAAGATGATAAGGGCTTAGGTGGAGAAGCACAAAGAAAAGCATAGATTCACTCGGAAGAAGATGGCAGGACAAGAAGCGTTTGCCTCAAGCTAATTCAAACTATTCGGTTGACTCATTACTTATACTTTATATGCATTTCACACAATGCACTTTCTTATCTCGCCTATTATCTACTAGACTTCTTCCTAAGTCAGGTTGTTCATCCACTCCCATAGTTGTTCTCCAGAGTAGTAGTCCCATCTCCGCTACTTGTTCAGAAAGAGCTACAGGTGGGGTGACTACTAGCGGGTGAACCAGTTGGCAATAAACAGGAAATGCCACTTCAAAAGCAAGACAGGCTCAAGCCCAGCCAGTCCTTTTATTATTCCGTAAATCAAGGTTCGGTATGAGAACTTGAACTCCTTGGTGATGCTGGTAGGCACAGGCAACTCTACAAACTCAAAGCACTACTAATACTTTTTTATGAACGAGTGGATGCTCTTCTGCTAGGCGTGGATGAGCTGAATCCAGACCTAGTAGCTATCAGTGATAGGGGTGTAGGCACTCTTATTAAAGAAGCAGCTGTAGAGTTATTGGGATTGGATGGTGAACATCTTCCTGGCGCTTTAGTTCACCTTTGAGCGCATGGCCTAGTCCTATAGAGTGGGTAGGATATCTTCGAGTAGGTTGAGGATGACAGTGCGCTTGAACAGTTAATTTCTTAGTCTGTTTCGATGGTTAGCAATCTTCAGATTCTTGTTCTACTTATTCAAGTTCTTCAGAGTCTTCTCCATCCCTTACTTTTCCTTTAAAATGCTGTCCTTCTCTTTAGCTCCTTTATACTTGTCCTGCTCAAGTGCAATGATCCTTTCCACTGCCTCCCACGGACAGTTCTTCACATGCATATATAAAGCCTTCTTCAACAAGCTGAGTGTGAACAACTCATCCGATCCGATTCTCGCGTTCTTGTCGATAACGAACACACGTGCAAAGAACTACTCGAGTTCAGGGGTGACTAGCTTGCTGACAGGCTTTTCCAATGAGGCGATAAAATCATTCAGCTTGAAGGTGGGGGTGCACAACCTTTTCATATCATCAAGGGTTTTGAAAGGCTAGAACCTGTACAGTATTTTAATCAGTAGCATCCCTATCGCCCATATATCCACCTTGGAAGTGTATTACTTATCCTTGCGCAGGATTTATGGAGCCATGTAGATGGAAGTCCACAGTACGTCTGTGCTGTATCCTTTCTGCTTGACAGTCCGAAATCAGCTATTTTGTATATCAGCTGCCCATCCTCGCCTTTCGTAGCCAGGATGTTCTAGAGCTTGAGGTCACGGTGGATGAACCCTTTAGAATGGACAGCTCGAATGCCCTCACAAACCTGCCTAATACACTCGATGGCCTTGCCTTATTCGAAGTATCCGGATCGATTGATGATGTGAAGGGAGGCTGTCCTGTTCACAAAACTAGAGGATGAAGTAGTAGGCCTTTTTGTCGGAAACAAAGCACTACAGCTTGACAATGTTGGGATGCGAGAAAGACTCCTGGATTTGAGCTTATCCTGGATTGTACTTTTAAAGGAACTAAAACTTTTTGCTGTCCTATTTCTTGATGACCTTGACAGCGAACCGCTTGTTCTGATAGGACTGCCTAGTAGACCATCCCATAGCTTCCGCTTCCCAGCTCCTTCACCAGCTAGTACTTATCATTCACTAGGTCGGTTTGCATTATTGAAAATCTGTGCGAATGTAAGCATATCTGGATCAGCGTATAGCCATTGAAAGGGCAGAAATCTTCAAGCTTGAACTGGCATTGCAAGAGCTTGATCTTGGGAAGTATCAAACTACTATCAGTGCACTAGGAGGAAAGATCTAGCTGCTCGATTAGGCTATTGCTAGCCAGAATGAAAGGAATTCTAGATTGGCAGAGAGACTAACAGAGCTACAATATAGAGCCTTTATACTGGCCTAGATATTGAACAAGTGTCCAGCCTTGGGAACAGGACAGACAGTGCTTCAGGAGATAAAGCATTTGGCAGAGACTGCGGATAAGCTGGATGAGCAACTTCCCCTGTAGATGGCTGAAATGAAAGCAGAACTATTTCAGCGGCAAATGGCCTTAAGGAAAGTATGGGAATTTGAGTAATGATTTTATTAAGACGGCCAGTTACACTTTAACCTTGTATTTCATACATTATTTGAAATGAAACAACAACCGAACGATCATCTTCACCACCACTTATTAAGGATTGTAGGTGAGGCCACTCAAGGAGTTCAGCACTCGAAAATCATCCCTCTCAGTATTTTCAGTCAGGCACTGGACAACAACCAATAAATCAACTCAGTCATGAAAACCTCCATCTTCAAGCGCATGTACCAACTGCATAAAAAACATGGGTCCTCATGGTATCAGCACCTCATCTTCAAATAGACTGACCCAGTTCTAAAGAAGACTCCTAGTCCAAAGCTATCACAAAGACAGCCATCGAACAAGACCTTAAAACCACCTATCCCACGAAAGCGGCGAGAGAATGAAAGTCTTGAGACCATCGAGAAAGAGCTGTTGCACTCAGGGTAGGGCAAATAGACAGCTCGCATCTGCTTATAGTAGAATAAATATAGGGATAGACACTAAACAGCAAGTCGATAAGACAAGCCTACTCGCACACGACTGTTTTTCGATACAATGCATGAGGAAATTGAAGGCATTCAGAAAGTCAAGACTGAGCAGCTTCGTGAAATTGATGAGATGCTGGCTGCCATCGAAATACAACATCTTGTCTAGACAGTCCAGATCAACTAGGCCTATACACCAGATGATGTAAGTTCAGTCAAAAATCATCACTCTTACAGTAGAAGCAGATAATCCAGCAAAAGCAAGAGACCTTCATTCTAGCCACCTGCACAGCCAGCCTAGCTACCTCACCAAACAGTCAACAATAAATAGCGGTATAGAAGTGAGGGGCACCGGAGAATAGGACCGCGTTGTGCGGAACGTGACAGAACAAAAGAAAGTGCAGGGTCAGACCTGCATCTCATTGACCGGTAGATTGAGCAGTCTGTCAGGTAACACTACCAGTTACATCTTAAGCAGAAATACTTTGCCCTACTTAAGAGTATGAGGCTTTTCAGTATAGCAAAAGTCAGTTAAAGAAAACGGGGTATTAGGAAACTAGTGAGATGCTTCGATGCTTGGAAACTATTATATCTCAAGCAGGCATTCATCACCAACAAAGCCTTTGAGAAGCGCACTCTTCTCCTCACACGCTACTTCTCAGTTCTTAAAAACTTGGTATCAAAATCGAAATCCGTCAGGGCCAATTTCGAACTGCTCATGTAGATGAGGCAGCTGAACTTGCTGTGCACTGTATTCAGAGGTTTAAAGATTGATCAGCAAGAGGGTCTGGGGATTACTCGCAAAGGGGTTGTATGCTAGATCAGCTGGAAAAAGAGCAAAGGAAAATTGTTTCTTAAGCTGATGCGCAAAAATATGGCATACTGTCAAGCCAAGCCAAGCATAATTGCCATAAGCTAAAGGAGAATTAGGAAGATGCATAAAAGGCTTATCTCCAACCTGCAATGCAACAAGCAAGCCCTGTAACTTAACGCCATATCACACTGCCTTATCCTTAAAAGGTAGTTCAATAAATTTACAATCCTGCTTAAACGCAACCGAAAGTAGTGGTGCAAAATAGACTAGCTTGCAAACGTCAGCTACAAATCAAATGTGATGAAAAAGGCATTCTTCGGACTGGCTTCATACTTCCTTGAGAACCGCTAAAAATCCCTGCGCTTTCAACGAAGGGACACTATCCTTCTGCTATCAAAAGTGTTTGAATTCCTGGGGTTGAACCCATGCCCTTCCAACCCTCACATCTTTTTTGGCTCTGCTTGTGAAATCGCACATTACAAGGACCACCTCTATGTCAACACCATCGCCCGATAGGAATTCCTAAAGAGATGCTTTGGCGCTTTAAAAGACCGTGTTATGAACAGGATAAGGCTAAGGAAGAAGAGGGAGGAGAGGGTGCTGGCATCTTGCTTTGCCAACATTTACCATTACTACCAGCTGTAGAAAAGATAGCGTGAGTTGGATTTAAAACTGGCATAAAAATATTGCTTTAAACTCATGCACAGACTATTCACAGGTTTTAAAGCATTCGTCTATTAAAAAACTAGAATACGCACCTGTGCAAACTACTTGTCTGAGATATTCGTATATAATCACCACATCTCATTCTTCAGCCATCTCCAAGCTAACTCCATATCCCTTTCCAGACAAAGGAGAAACTAAGCACTTGCCTCCAATCACTGCATCAAGACAACACTTTCTCCACTGTTCGTTGCCTGGCGAGTGTAGATCTGCCAAAAAAAGAGTAGAAGATTAAATCTACAACAGCATGAAGAAGCCAAGTAGAGAGTGCTGGTCTGTGGCTGTTTCAAGGAAATGAAGACTCTGTATCTAAAGAAGAAAAGGGCCAGATACCTATGCGGCTTTTTGGGAGAACGACTTTCAAAAAATGGCAAGCTTAACTTTGTGACAAAGATGGTATCCCTTTACCAACAAACTACTAAGATGCATACCCTGCTGTCACGCTTTCGTCGTGAAAAGGATCTCCTTCTAATGGAAAAGTATTTTTAGTTCATATTCAAGCGCAAATAGTACAAGAAGGCCAAGCAGGAAATTTACATCCGCTTGAAAAAACATTATTCTGCCGCTCAACAAAGGAAGACCATGCTTGTTCTCCAACTGTACCATCAGTACAAACAGACCAAGCAACAACATAGACAACCATCCATCACAGCCATCAGGAAGTCAGTAGCACACCGATTCCTTATTCGTTGGAAACAACAACTACTGCTGAAAGGAGGGTGTCTCTACCTCAGCAGATTCTTACCTCTCCTGCTAAAGCGGCATTTCCTTAGAATATTAAAATTGTGATTTCAATAACTGGTGCAGCAGCACATTGGTTTTCCCCTTCTGTTGACTGCGATGATGATTTATTCTGACCATGCAGTGATGTCGTAGTCGATTTAGAAGTCGTAGGGCAGTTCGGTTAGTATGCATACCTTATTCAATAGCTTTAGACTTCCCTAGATGAAAAGCTATCTGTACTGGTGCTCCATCAGCTTGACTTCTTTGCATATTCGCGAGCCTCTTATCTATTCTCCCTCATCCTACACTGCTAGCCCTATGGTGCTAGCATGGTCATCTTCTTTATCTGCTTGTTTGCCTTTATATATACAAACATCAAGCTTGATCTTTTCGAGGGTGGCCTTGAGGTTTTGGTACATGAACCTGAAGTTGTAAAGAGCCTCGGTTCTGGTTGTGTGAGGGTGAACCCTAGACAGTTTTTCGATGGTGCGGTGATCCTGAATGTGCTTGATTTCTTAGTAATACTTTTGCCTGTGAGGGATGAAGACCTAGTCGATGATGTCTTCCTCCTGCCTGTATTTCTGCCTCATGATATATTAGAATGGGCAACAAACATTGCCAGCAAAACAGGATATAATGGGTATTTCATTGACAAAGGCATTCTCTTTATAAAATTATTAGTGCAATTAAAATCGTTCATAATAGAGGCGGAAGAAAATCGGTTTTTATCGTTGACTTGCTCGACCTTCGAAGGCTTGTCCTCACTGACTTGAAGGACTCTTTCTTATGCTGGTCCAGCTCTTGCTACTTTAGTTTGTTCAGCAGTCTAAAGCGTGTCAATGAAATGCCACACAGGTGATGCTACTTCAACTGGCCCATCTATTCCTTCTTCAGTCTTAAGGCATGGTTCCTATCTTCCTTGAAGATATTATGATCATTAGCAATCTTGGATTGAAAGCCCTTAACCAATAAAAACTTTGGCATTGATTATTAACAATTAATTAATAATTAACTAAGGAATGTATGTATGAGCTATCCACAAGGCTAGCCATTCCAAATATTAAAATATTATAAATTATCAAGCTTACAATATTATCATACAAAAAGGATTCATCCATTTCAATCTGCTTATATTACTTTATGCTCCATTGTATGCCAACCTATCAAATCATCATTTCCATTCGATTAGTCATCATTCAATATTCCATATTCATTCCCTATCTTTTATGAGATAAGAAGAAAAATATAAGTGGGTTGTTGTAGCTGTCTTTGCCATGCTGGCCATGGTCAACGGGGCAGCCTGGGTTGTCCTAGCACCTATCTCTCTCCAGGTCACCAAGCAGTACCCAGTCTCCCAACTTACTGTTGACTTCGTAAGTCTCATTTACATGATCGTCTACATAATCTTCAATTTCCCAGCCAACTGGATACTTGACCAAATCAGCTTTCACAAAGGAATTCTGCTGGGGGCATTCTTGACGGGACTAGGTTCGATAATACGGATCGGGATTAACTATGATTTCACATACGTACTAGTCGGACAGTCCCTACTTGCTTTCGGACAGCCTCTGATCCTCAACTCACCAGTGAAGATAGCGTGGCAGTGGTTTAACCCAGATAATGTGGATGACTGACAAGAGACCATTAGCAATCGCATTGCTCTCCACCTTCAATATAGTTGGGACAGGAATTGGATTCATGCTGCCATCACTTATGGTGGATGAAAAAGCAGAGGACAACTCGATGAACTTTCGCAATCTGATGGTGGTTGAAGCTGTCACTTGCTTCATCGTCATGTTCCTGGTATTCGTATTCTTTCAGGAAGGGCCTTACAAGGACAGAGAAAGGGCACTACCCTATCTTCAAAGTATACGGATTCTGTTCAAAAACCCTTCTTTTCTAACTCTAGTGTTCGCCTTTGCCTGTATTAATGGCACTTTCAACACTTAGGCTTCACTCGCAAACCAACTATTCAAGCCGTTCCAGTTTAGTGACAATTAAATAGCTGCTGCAGGTGCATGTCAACTCTTTCTAGGCTTGCTAGGAGCCATCTTAGTAAGCTTCTATATCGTAAAGACACAAGCTTTCGGCAGAGCCCTCTTAGTTCTTGGTGTAATTTCTGTTGGAGCACTTACCTTTTTGGTCGTCTTGCTATGGTTTGTACCCTCTTTGCCAATATTATTGATTGGCTCATCAGTACTGGGGTTTTGCATGATCGCCATGATTCCTGTCGCCTTTGACCTAGGCTGCTTAAAGATGAAGCCTATCGGGTAGGCTTTGATCACAGGTCTGTTCATGACAGGAGGACAGATACTAGGCATCATCTAAATTGTGATCCTCCAAGAGATCGAGACTCTAACGACACAAAAGCAGGCCATGATTTCACTTGCAGGGATAACCGTCGTGCTGGGGGCTGGAGTCATAGCCCTCATAAAGGCAAAAGACCTTGAGTGCCAAGAGAATAACCTCACAATAATCGAAAGCGCTCATATGATGAGTGAATATAATGAAGGATGTTGATGTGTGTTTGTCAATGGCGCCTACGAAGGGCTATTTTCTTTTGTTCGTATAGCTTTACTAGCTAGTCCCTGCTGCTTTCAATGAAATCCTCCTTTGTAAAGATACGCTCCTAATCGTTAAGCTCTTTATGCAACGAGTTGTCCAGTGTTGCCTGGATCACCACCTTATCCTGATCATTGCCCGTCACCTTCTAGAGCACGTGCTTCCCTTTCATCTTGATGTGCGATTACAGTTCTTCTAGTTCTTCAATGAGGTTTTTCTAGGTGATGGGCCTTGCTGTCCCATAGATTTATTTAGTGAGGGCCTATACCTGTTTGATGTATTCTTGCAGTCCCCGGTACTATTCGTCGTATGCGTTCTAAGCCTCTTTCCTCTTGATTCTTGCCTACTTTTCAGCCAGCAGGGCTTTTTCCTTGGACTCCATTTCATCCCGTTCTATACTGATCCGCTCCAGATCCTTTTCTAACCGCTACAGTTCATGCCTGGCATTGTAGACCTGCTAGTACAGCTAGTTCGACTTGGTGAAGAGACTCTAGTTGTCCAGGTCAACAGTGCTGATAAGGTGCTAAACTTCTTCAATAGAGCTAACCCCGAGCTCACTGAAAATCTTCTTGATGTAAAATTCGTTGGGCAGTTACTGTTGCTATTCCAGCTTCACGGAGGATAGTTTTTTTGTCTTTTTATGAATTTCTGAAGGGGCGGATTCTTTGCGCTGTGTGAAGTTGATAGATTTCTTGGGCAATAAGCGTCGGACTGGCTCAGGCTCTTCAGGCTCAGGCTCAACAAGTTTCTGCTCGTTGTGAAGTCGCAGTTCAAGAGCAGGAGGCTCAGGCATCTTCTTTTAATGTTCAATCCGCAATCTCTAAGCGATAAGTTCTTTGTACTTGTTCTAGTTTTAATGGATTTCCTTTTACAGGTTCTTAAAGATGGAGGAGAAGATGACTCGCTCCGACCTGCACCTGTCCACAATTTCCTTCAGTTCGTTCACCATCGCGTTTATTTCATTGTTCTTGTTCACTATCTGCTCGATATCGTACTCAATCTTGCGTTCCTTCTTCAGCAGCTGCTCAAGGATAAGTCATCCATGTTGTCTTCTTTGTCGTTTAACTACATTTTCCCTCGCTTCTGTGTTTCCTAGAGCAGGTTTTTTAAGTCCTGCTGCTTTTGGAGTTAAGACTCGATAGACTGAGAATATTGTAGTGCCTGCTTCTCCAGATCAGCGATGGCTTTAGACTGGTTGAGAGCTGAAGGAATAGCAGATCCCTGGGTGAGTTTACTTTTCTCCTTACTGGATTCCCGTTTCATCCACAAGCAAATAAATATAGTTAAATTTTAACCAATAATATAAATGGATCCTTTATGTCACTCTCACAGCTGCTCAAACTAACAGCCTGTGAACAAACTGTGAGTTTTACTAGTCATTCAACACAAGGCGCAGTTCGAAAGTTACACTTTTATGCTCAAGTTGAAGTTGTAACTTCAAAAATAATCATCAATGTTTTTTATACGGTGGACTGCTAAAGGTCTAAAGTGGCTGGATTTCTATAAAACCCCTGTCAACATACTACACGAGGGGGGGGAGTCATCCACTGCCTGTGGGGGTATCGTTACCATTTTCATCATATTCATATCTGTCATGCTCTTCCTTCAACCCACCCTCAACTTCGCCTCTTTCACAAACTTCAGCTGGATTTCAAGAAGTGACTACGATTTAGTGAACACCCAGAATTACAATGACAGTCAAATGTTTTTTGCTGTGTACGTGGATGAGAACAATGCTAGCAACACGAGCAGTGAACTATCGATAATATACAGCAATTGGAACTGGACTTATGACTAGACTACCCAGACAATAAGTGAAGAAGCATCAGTCAACTATACTGCTACTGCCTGCAATTACACCAAAATAGCATAGCACTTCGGAACCAGTCTGGCTGACATCTTCGAGAATTATGTGCCCTAGCTGTTTTACTGTCCTCCTGATGGGTTCCAGCATTTTGTCAACGGCACTAAATTTTAATCCAACTCTCATGTCACCATCAGCATGTACAAGTCGAACACCACTTCATCCATCGTCCTTCCCAACGCCACTGTTGCCAACCAGGGTGGACCAAGTGGTGGTGATGATGATGATGGTGATGATAAAAAAGATGGGCCGCTTGATCGAGATTCAAGTGTCACCATTCTAGCCCTCATTTACAATTTTGACCTGTAGCAAAATCAGGCACAGATACTCTTTATGGATAGAGTGGCTCAGTTCTAAACTGATTTCGAATTTCGTGTAGGACACTATCAGGCCTGGCTAGGGACCAAGACTCTTGATGACTCCAATGCCAATGCCTGGCCTTCCAGTCTCTGGTTCGCCACCAACAACGACAAGATCTATAACGTCCCTTACATCTCTAGCTCTTCTCTTGATTACTCTGGACTGGATGCTAACTAGTTCGGCAGGATTACAATCTGGATGGGCTACTAGAACATGGTGTTCAAGAGAAGAATCCTCAAAATCGATTAGTACCTGAGCTTTATGGGGGCAGCTTCGAGTTTATCAACATTCTGGGACTGATCCTCATTGCAAACTATACCAACCTCAAGACCATTCTCAAGCTGGGGAGGGATGTTGACTTGAACGGTGAGAACAGGAGAAATGACCTGTATCAAGAAGTCAACTATTGCTCATATCTAAAATACGCAGCCAAAGACTGTTTCTGCAACTGTCTCTGCTGCTCAATGAACAAGCAAGAAGAGCACATTAGCCAGCTCTAAGGCTACGGCAATAAAATAACGTCGATTGATTTGATAGAAAAGAGGCTTCGAATTTTGGAGAGAGGGATGTAAAAACTTTTACCAAAAGAATACTTCAGCAAAATAAAGCTGGATCTGATTGTAGCTCTGTAGCAGATAATTGATGAATAGGATAGGAGTGATGGCCAGATCAGTGGACGCAACTCTGTCCATGTTTAAAAATTAAACGACGACAGTCTAGATGTAGTTAACTAAATGATCAACATGAGCATAAGACCTTGATTATTATCGAGATTATTCATCAGGCCAGTAGGTCCTTGTACAGCTTCTTGACCTTGTCCAGCTTGGGAGGGATCAAGCTGCAGTATGGGTTCTTCCCCTTGTTCAGGTTGTAATAATTCTGGTGGTAGTCCTCCGCCTTGAAGAATTCTTGGCTCTTCTACAGTTTTGTCACAATTTACTTGGTGAACACCTTTTCCTTCTCGAACTCGGCCTTGACCGTCTGGAAGGCCTTGACCTGGTCCTGATCCTCATAGAACACAATCGAGCGGTACTGCATCCCTGCATCTCCACCCTGTCTATCCATGGAAGTAGGGTCATGAACTGAAAAGAACACTCGTAGAAGGTCTGATAAAAAATTAACTTTCAGCTGAGAGGACATTCTGGTCGTACTCGACACGGACCACTTCGATGTGGCCTGAGTCTCCCCTGCAGACGTGCTAGTAGTTGGCTGTCTTAGCTGAGCCACCCATATACCCAGAGACAGCGGCATGTACCCCTTTCAGTCTCTGGAAGACTGCCTCAACACACCAGAAGCAGCCTGCCCCAAACACCAAAACCTTCTTTTTATCCATTATTATATCTGTTATTGATATATTGGTTTGGAGGGGATTAGCTCTATTGTTATGTATCATTTGCTGGTCTATCTTGTAGGCATGCCTTGTGCACGATCAAGGTTGATCTTCACTGTCACCTCCACTAACCATGCTTTGTCAGAAAACACCACTATCAATGCCCAAGTATTGGAAGGATAAAACCCCATACCTCAAAACTCATACTACCAAATCACCTGGACTGAAGGGTTCAATTACCTGTAGGGAATCATTCCTTGCTCGGTAGTGCAAGACCCATCAGCCTCACCATAGTGCAGTCCTAGCAGGCAACACCCTCTGGATGAACAATGTCAACCCAACAGCTGCCATTCCAGCCTTCACCCAACAAAACTATACCTTCCAGCTGACCAATCCCTCATACTCGGATACTTTCACCTTCACTATGAGCCTATACGATTCTTCATCCAACATTCTTTCATCTGATACTAGTAGCCTCAAACTCTAACCGACTAGCTTGTCTTGTACACTGACTGCGATAAACTCTCAGGTGTCATCCAAGTCAAGCATGAGAGTGTCGATAACTGGGACACTAGAGGTTACCGACTATATAAAAATTACACCCCCGAATGAGTGGGATGGCATTAGCAGTGACAGTCCAATCGACTACCCTTATGACATCAGCTGCAGAGGGGAAAGCACCAATATTTCACCAGCCTTGATATGTATTAATAGAAAGTTCGGAACTAACCAATTCATCTTAGTCCAAAATATCATTTCATCACCAGTTGTCAATGCCCGAATCATTTTCATCCTTTAGTACATTAAACACCCCACCTACGGGGTTGGGGTTGGGGTTGGGGTTGGGGTTGGGGGTTGGGGGTTGGGGTTGGGGTTGGGGTTGGGGTTGGGGTTGGGGTTGGGGTTGGGGTTGGGGTTGGGGTTGGGGTTGGGGTTGGGGTTGGGGTTGGGGTTGGGGTTGGGGTTGGGGTTGGGGTTGGGGTTGGGGTTGGGGTTGGGGTTGGGGTTGGGGTTGGGGGTTGGGGTTGGGGTTGGGGTTGGGGTTGGGGTTGGGGTTGGGGTTGGGGTTGGGGAAGCTTGATGGCAACATAGTTAGCAACACTCTGTCTGGCTCTACCTTGACAGTCAATCCCATCCTCAATACTGGTGGAGTCAAAGCATCCGATAACCAATTGGTCCTATAAATAAAGGAGTTCACCAACCCTCTCTCCACATAGCCATTTGCTACCATAGCCATCACCACCATGAGAGCCACTCACAAACTTGATGAAGGCTCCTTTTCTGGATATGTAGTTGACCCAGGTACGCTCACCTGCTCATTGACCTCTACCAGCTCAACCTAGGCTTCAACTACCTCTCAAATCTCAATAAACGTTGCTCACAGCATTCCTTGGGACAGTACTTTCACAGTGCTGCTTCAATCTGGGCAATGTGGCACATCTGCAAGCAGTTGCACCTCGCCAAGGACCGGAGTACTGCAATACAGTTCTTTCACAGAACTGGTCAACCCCACTGACCTGCAATTCAGCAAGCAGATCAGTCTTGAAAGTGAGCAGATTGTCATTACCAGCTATAAAGGGGGATACCAGAGTCAAACTTGCTCAGTGCGATAACTGGATCAGCCTACAGCATCCTTCCTACAAGTCTGAATATCACTTCCTCTCTCAGCACTACCAGCTCCATAGCCACTTTGACCATTTCCTACAACCCTGCTAACTCATTACCAGTCGATACCAACATCGAGATAAAGCTAGGCAGTTTTACTCTAACAGAAAGTGTGCCATCTTGCTCATGCGAGTCTTCATCAATTCCTTGCAGCAGCACCTCTGACCCTTTAACCAACTAGAGTACATTCCTAATATCCAACTGCCTCAACACAAGCCCTACCCTTCCACTCTCCATCACAATCAACTCTATCAAAACCCCACCTTCTTTGTAGACTACAACGATTGCCCTTAGAGCATTCACTGCAAGTGGTACTACTATATAGCAGGGTAGCACTACACTAGCTATGACCAGTGCATCAGACTTTGATCAAGCTGAAGTGAGCTCAACCGTACTGACAGGTGGGTTTGCTACATCTCTGACAATACAGTTCACATATGCTGAAGGAATCTTCAATCAACTAATGCTGGTAGTTGATCTATCTGCTTTCTCACTGACCTCCCCCCCTTCTTGCAGCTCACCTCTAACGGTCAGTTGCAGTGTGATTGGATCATCCCTAAGCTCTACATTCAGCAATTCCAATCCATCTCTCACCTCCACCTCCCTCACAATATCAGGAATATCCAACCCACCTTCAACTGCGTCAGTTACCATCCCAGCAGAAATCAGGTCAGCTACCTCTCTTTATAGAAGTACGACACTGTCCTACCAGTCTACATCTGATACACTAACACTCACCCTGTAGTATGAGAGGAAAGCTTTGGAGCGACAGGCACTGTAGGAATGACTTTCGGTTGTTCGATGCCATCGACTGTCAACCGAGTTGCTTTTCCAGGAGGGTTTGTACTTGGTGCCTGTCAGGGAACAAGCTGTTCTGTAAATGGTAGGACTGTCTCATTCCAAGGAGCATCTGCCACAGTGACTGCCACCAATCCGACCCTCCTCTCCTCCCAAAAGTTTTCAGCCAGTTCCTTTGACGTGAGTAACAACCAACTATGCCATTTGACTTCCACCATAACATTCTCTCTGGTTTGCTAGCTGCCATGTGCTGAATGTTCAAGTCCTACAGTCTGTACAAGCTGCTACTCCTCATCATATAATCGGTTAGTTTCTGGCAACCTGTACTACTACAATAACCAGGCTTGTCAGGATGTCCGGCTGGCACCTATAGTGATTCAGGACTATCTTGTATTGTATGCCCATCTCTTTGTTCAGTCTGCAGTTCAGCCACTGTCTGCACCTCATGCCAGACAGCCGCTGTCCTAACGAATAGCCTATGTGCAACATCATGTCCTACTAACACCTACCCACTCAATCGAGTATGCCTGGATTGCACGGGTTGCACTACTTGTGATACTAGTGGTAGCTGTACATCCTGCCCAACAGGAGAATTCCTTTCCTCAGGGAAGTGCACAACTAGATGTCCAATTGCTCAATATGGGAACGCTGGAAGTTGCCAGCCATGTGTTGTAAACTGCGTGAGTTGTAACTCAGGGGGTTGTCTAGCCTGCTACCGAGCCATATTTAATGCCCTTTTGTGTTGCATCATGCCCCTCTGACCAGCATCAGTCAAGGACAGAGACCTGCGGCTCCTGTGACTGTCGAACTTGTAACACATTCTCCTACCAATGCACAGGATGCACAACCGGACAAGTTCTACAAGATAGTTCATGTGTAAGCAGCTGCCTGTCCGGCTATTACGAAAGTTCAAGTACCTGCATACAATGCCCATCGAATTGCACTCTCTGCTCTGGCAACCTTGCCTGCACAGGCTGTGTGGAGTCCTATTCATTGTATTCAGGTACATGCAACCCTGCCTGTCCAAGTGGGTTTGCAATTGTGAACAGAGTGTGTGAGGCTTGCCACTCTAGCTGCATTTCTTGTAGTGTGTCAACTAGCTACTGTGTGCAATGTGCCAGTTCACTTTTATTCTACCGAAATCAGTGTCTAAGCACCTGTCCTACTGGCTATCAGTCTTACTAAGGACAATGTGTGCAGTACGTGCAGCCCTGTGCCACCCTCCAGCCATGCACTTTCTGCCTCTCTGGTTATTTCATCCTGAATGCAATCTGCTACCAGAACTGTCCATCCACCTACTTCAATGATAATTCCAACGGAGAGTGCTCTCTCTGCCAATCACCCTGCATCACCTGCGTCACAGCCATCAGGTGCATTACCTGTGCAATGGTGGTTCAGAACGGACAGTGCATTTCATAGTGCACTGGAGGATACCTTTTGGACCCACCACCAACATGTGCCAGATTTGCGATGCCAAGTGTACAGCCTGTCTGAGTACCCCTACACCTGCTTAGACTGCAATCAAGGGTATATTTACGATTCGGTAAAACAATCATGCGGTTCGACCTGCTCTTCACCCTATTTCTTGACGGATGGATAATGTGTGCAGTGCACCACTCTATGCCTGACTTGTGACAGCTACTCCTCAGTATGTGCTACCTGCAGGACTGGCACTCTACTCTACAAGGGTAGTTGTATCTCGGGCTGTCCTGAGGGTTTAGTACACCACAACAGCAGGTTGCTTGTCTTGTCCTTTGGAATGCACTGCTTGTTAAAATGCAAGCTATTGCATCAGCTTGCAAGTAAGGCTTTTCCTTCCAAGAAAACAGCTGTCTATATAACTGTCCATAGAGCCACCCATATACGAAAGAGGGGTTCTGCACGGATTGTTTGGTAGTGGGCTGCCAACAGTGTGATAGTTCACAGACTGTGTGCTAAGACTGTTTGGATGGATACTTCCTTTTCATGCAGCAGTGCTATGATTACTGTCCAGATGGCTATCTCGAGTCAAATGGCCCAATGCTAGCCCAACTCAACACTGGAATTTCTTCAATAGCAGAAAAAGGCCAAGGTGAGTGACTTACCCTTCATAGTCACTCTGACTGGGTTACTGATTTGTACAGTGGTGGTGGCTGGTAGTCTGTTAGGATTCAGAATGTATCTGCTTGGAGTGATACACAGTATTTCAGGATGGCTAGAGCTTGCTATCCTAGTTCAACTGCTGATAGTGTACAATGTGCATGAAAGTTTGGACTGGAAATGGTTCATGATAGGTGCCAGTTTAGGGCTCGATCACAATACTGAACCTCATAAACGTGGTGTCGTTGATCTAGCTGCAGACCGATCCCAAGTTCAAGTATGGCACAACTGACAACCTGGGCTTTTACATCCTGGTGATGACTTTATCAATGCTGACAAGCTTCAAGATAACAAGGATATTTTTTAGTTTTTTGTTCGAGAGTGCAGCGTGCTCTTGCAAACTATTGTCTACTGATCTGTTCTAGTCCATGCTGACTGTGAACAAACTATCTGTGCTGTTTTCGCTGCCGGCTTTGATCTCTGCTGTGATTATATTCCTTTAGCAATAGTTTCAGAGTACTAGGTTGATAATGCTTTCAGGAGAGGCAGTCCTTCTTTTGACTGGCTCATCTATACTGGCATTGTTCTGGGGTCAGGTGCAAGAACTATCGTTCTTTTAATAGGCTGTTGAACCCATACCACCTCCTCCCTTCGACCCCCTCGAACTATAAGAATAAATGCTTAACAAGCCTAGGTCCACTCTTGGCAATGATGATCGGCTCTAGCTCGATCTAATGTCAGTCTTCGATCCCAAGGATTACTAGCCTGTCCCAGTCCTCAAATCAAGTGAGATTAAACAAGCACTTGAGGAGGGGCAGTATCGAGCAATCAGAAAGAGAAAGTGGTATGATGCAAGACCTATCTGGGAACTCTCCTAGGATGATGAACAAAGTGAAGGGGAGGATGTGGAAGTAATCGCTTCTCCAGCTCGGCCAACTTAGCAGATCAAGCTGAAGGAGAGGAGCAAGAAGCTGGAAAGATATGGAGAGATTGATTTGTCGGACTAAGGACTGACATAGTTTGATGGAGGAGTGGTGCCAGCAAATCAGTTGCTAAACCTAAATTATGCTCACTAGTTCCATATGGACCGCAAACAGCTCAAATACACTGACCGTAAAGTGCAAAGGAAATTCAGAGATCAGTTGCAGATTGGCACGGCACGGACTAGAAGAAGGATCAATCTTACGACTAGTTTTCATGGTATGAATGATACATGCTAAATTTTCTCCGCCATCAACCATTGTTTACACCTCGCTGAATCTCTTTCCTCCAGCATTTGCAGCAATCGCTCTATCGAACTGGTCATCCTGGGTTAGTTTTCTAGCCGGTTTCGCAGTGCTTCCAGCCAGCTGACTGAACTCTCCTTGCGAATTACTTTATGAGTTGATTGCTGACACTACTGGAACTAGGTGACCATTTCCTAGCCGGTGATTATTTGGATGGTGCGAGGGATATGTTCTTCTTCTGGAGGAGGCCTTTTCCTAGTGAGTATGTTTCTTTGTCTATTCATATTCATGATATAAAGATTATGAATAAACCCGACTTATTGACTGGTTTAGCAAGATCATGTCCAGTCAATGGATGAGGATTATCAGACCACTCAACCTCCTCCTCTGCCTGTGCTTTGTATGCAGTGGTAAAATGAGATATGTTAATCTTTCCTATGCCAAAGTTAGTATTAAATAAATGCAAAGCTTATAGCAAATACGATCACATCATAACCACTGTCCATTACTACTATAACCCCTTCAAGGCTTTAACTCACTATTCTACAAAAGGCATGTGCATTTAAGGAAAATGCCTATCCTCTTTAACCAAACGGAAGATCTCTGGAGTGTCCGACGTGTTCTACGGTAGATACTGTTCTAACCTGATACATATTATCAATCCGAAGGTATAGTGATGGCTGATTCGAGCATTAACGCTATGGAAAAAAATATTAATATCAGTCTGTTCGTGAACAACAAATGGCAGCCATTTACGCAAAATATTAATGACTTGTACAGCAGGGAAAAAGAGGAGGATGGATATTTGCACATCAAATATGCTGGCCAAAATATTTTTGGATGATCATAATCATTTATTTTAAGAATAAATGTATCAATCAGCTTTCAAAAACCAAATTCCCCTTGAATAGCGCAAAAATAAGGCTATATATTTGAAGAAAAAGCACCAGTAGCATATTCCGGTCATCCTGTAGCCCCTCAATTCCTCATTACCCTTAAAGAGAAAGTTATACATGTTTGATCCATAGGCATGGGTCTTTATCATTTTACGCACTATAAAGGATGGGCTAGTATAAAACAAATAAATATATACAGAGATCATACAGCTGTTCATAAATAATAGGGTAATATACATAGATACGCAGATCAAGCAGTTATAAAGCGATAAGGACGAGGATGGATTCTTGTACATTCAATATGATGAACAAACTGTCTTTGGATGATAAATGTATCATTTTAGTTGGATAACATTTATATCGTTTAATGTATCATTGAAAAAGAGTCATAGGCATTCACTTTTAAGGATGAAGTCTGTTATGGTAGTTCTTCCTGGTTGCACCAGTGTGTATAATAAGTTAAGCTAATAAGGATGAGTAGGGTGGCTGAATAATGAGAATAATATTCCCTTTTAATTCTAATAATTAGCTGTTGGCTTTTGTAATGTAAATAATATCCACCATGCCATGCTTTAGTAAGTTCAAGGACGAATACACTCTATAAGAAAGAAAGGAAATGGTTAGGACATACTACCAAAAAGTATCAGTACAAATGTCCTGTAGTCCTGTAGCCCTACTCATCTTATTTGCACTCAAAATACCATACCTTCAAAATCAAAAAGATACTCTTTGACTAGCACGAAAGTGTGCTCTCCATCTACAGGGCTGTAAAGGAGAGGCTAGAGGTTGATAACAAAAGTATCAGTGTCATCAATTTGATGGTCAACAATAAAATACTTCCAACCACCAAGATGATAAATTAATTGTACAATAGTCAGAAAGACTAGGATGGCTTTCTATACATCAGCTATTTTGGTTAAAATGTATTTGGATGAATCAATTATAATAAATCACATAGAAAGCTTGCTTTTTTTTATCCATAATTGCCTTGAGGTCTCTTATCATAGAATGAAGAGCTTAGGGTAAGAGTCAACCAAACCCTCTTTATTCGTAGTCTCATCATTTTGATCTTATTCGATATCATGTCTTGAACTTGCCTTAAACGATAACCACCTTCAAAGCTTTACTCAATAATAGGTATCATT
The DNA here is from genome assembly GCF_963383615.2 of Lipophrys pholis. NCBI lineage: Eukaryota > Metazoa > Chordata > Actinopteri > Blenniiformes > Blenniidae > Lipophrys > Lipophrys pholis. Next base: position 968 of record NW_028292037.1, on the reverse strand, counting down.
CTAACACTAAAAAATTTTGTTATTTTATGATCTCTCACCAAGCAAGATGCGATATTCAAAGATTGCGTACAGGAAGAATCTTAGCAGTGCGGGTTTATCATCATCATGAGTGTTGAGTCTAATGGGACCAACCTTCTCTTTACAATCCGCCCAATCATGAGTGTTGAGTCTAATGGGACCAACCTTCTCTTTACAATCAGGCATCAATCATGAGTGTTGAGTCTAATGGGACCAAACCTTCATAAAGTGACATGGGAGGGTTACACTTTACAATCATCAATAGAATTACAAAAAGCTTGAACTCTTTGCAAGCATAGTCTTAATGATTCCTTATATTTAATAACGATTAGATATATCAGATGCCATGCTTAAGCAGTTTTAAAAATGAATTTACTTTCGAATAGCGTGTCGATATGGTAAAAACATATAAGTAGAAGTACCGATCTAAATGCCCTATAGTACTTTAGCCATTCTAAGCATCATTCTTCCAAAGATATCCTCAGCTGAAGGTGAAAAAGATCTTATTCGATTAAGAGGATATAATGCTAGTCGTCTATAGAGTAGTTAAATAAAAGCTGTTGCAGATAAATTATGATTTAGGTAAAGATGAGGTAATTCACCTGATGATAAACAATAAGCTGATTGCTACCACAGAGACAGTGATATCTCTTTACAACAGAGCAAGGGATGAAGATGGCTTTTTGTACATTAATTTTTGTGGACAAATGATATTTGGGTGAATTTAATTATTTACCTATCAAGAATTGTCAGTAATATTTAAAATTATTAAAAAGGGTGTGTTATAGCGGTAGAACGGCAGAATTGGGGTTGGGGTTGGGGTTGGGGTTGGGGTTGGGGTTGGGGTTGGGGTTGGGGTTGGGGTTGGGGTTGGGGTTGGGGTTGGGGTTGGGGTTGGGGTTGGGTTGGGGTTGGGGTTGGGTGGGGTTGGGGTTGGGGTTGGGGTTGGG
>NW_028292038.1:0-17176 GCF_963383615.2 Lipophrys pholis | reverse complement strand
CCCAACCCCAACCCCAACCCCAACCCCAACCCCAACCCCAACCCCAACCCCAACCCCAACCCCAACCCCAACCCCAACCCCAACCCCAACCCCAACCCCAACCCCAACCCCAACCCCAACCCCAACCCCAACCCCAACCCCAACCCCAACCCCAACCCCAACCCCAACCCCAACAGATGTATTATTAAAATAAATTAATATTATAATTATTTATATTTATTTAAAATTATTATATTATATTGTTATAACAATCATTATTATTTATATATATATATGCTATAATATGCAAATGCACTTGATCTAAAAAGATATTTAGAAGCTATTTAACTTTAATTATATAATAAGACAAAATAAATTTACATATATCACTTGTCCGACCACTCTTTTCGACATGGAAGGATGTCATTCTAATAAAATTTTATTGATATTTAAAAATTTATATTTTCTTATTTTTATATAAATAAATTAAATTTAAATAAAATATTTAATCATTAAAATAATCAATTTATTATTATTTTCTTTCTAAATATGATCATCTCATAATTAATTGATATATTTCTTATTATACATAATAATCTTATATAATATGATAATAAGTATTCTATTACTTTCTTTAACTCAATAGAAATCAGCTTAATAATGGAAATCAAGAACAATTTATCAACTTCTAACAGACAGATTCTCAAAAGGAAATGAAAAAGGGGATTGTAACAATTTAGGAGATTATTGTGGTGGTACATACAATGGTATTAAATAAAACTTAGCTTATATAAAAGGAATGGGTTTTGATGCAATATGGATAACACCAATAGTAGATAATAGAGATGGTGGATATCATGGATATTGGGCAAGAGATATAACAAAATTAAATGATCATTTTGGAAGCGTTGATGATTTCAAATCTTTAGTGCAATAATGCCATAGTATGGATATTTGGGTAATGGTAGACGTTGTAGGGAATCATATGGGTAATTTAGATTAAGATTATAGTAATAATAAACCATTTGATAGATCATAACATTATCATTCATATTGTGATATTACTAATGATGATTTTAATAATAAGAATCAAGATAGAATTGAGAATTGTAGACTTGCTAAACTTGCAGATTTGAATCAAGAGAATGGATATGTTCAAGATACTTTATTAGGTTGGATATAATCATTAATAAGAGATTATTAAATCGATGGTTTAAGAGTAGATACAGTTCCTTAAGTACCAAAATGGTTCTGGTCAAAATTCACTTAAAGATCTGGTGTATATACAGTAGGATAAGTATTTAATGGTGATATGGATTATGTTGGAGGGTATGTAGGTCCTATGTCAGGTGTCCTCAATTACCCTTTTTATTTCTGGGTTAAGGATACTTTCTTCAATTTTAAAGATTTGACGAATATTAAGGGTTTATATTAATAATGGAAAAGAAGACTTAGAAATGATCAATTAGCTTTATTAGCTAATTTTATTGATAATCATGATAACCCAAGAACTTTATCAAATTAAGCTACAGGTAATTTAGACTTCAATCTTAAAAAAAAATTATATAAAAGTACTGTTGCATTAACATTAACAGCTATAGGTATCCCAATTATCTATTACGGAACTTAACAATATTTTGGAGGTGGACATGATCCTTATTGCAGGTAGATATTATGGAATAATTTAGATATGAATAGTGATATGTATGAATTCATAAGAAAAATAAATGTAGCGAAAAAGGCTACTAATAGTTATAGAGAAGAACATATTGAAAGATATGTTGATAATTAAATTTATGCTTTTAGTAGAGGTTCTTTATTTATTGCTTTGACTAATAGACTTGATCATCAGGTTCAAAGAACTATTACTTATCATCCTTATAGTTAAGGTCAACGAATATGTAATATTTTTTATGATCAAGATTGTGAGAAGATTTAAGGAGGAAAATTTACTATTTATTTGAATTAAGGGGAAGTTAAAATATTTAAACCTGCATGAATTAATTATAAATAATATTAAGAATATCATTTTCTTATTGCTTTTATACCATAATCTTTAAATCCTCTTAATATATTTATTAATTGATCTGTCCTTGCGAATATTGATATGATTCCTCTTATTTTATCTATAGATTTCATTTATAAGAGTTTTATATCACCTAATATTTTAGTTAACAATTTTAAATTTACTTTTTACCAACCTTATAATATTTCTATTTGAATAGCTCTTTATTTAAGTGATGAAATAGTCTCTACATTTTTTATTTTTTTATTTGCTGTCTTACATCTTTCAAGTTTACTATTTTTATTTTAAACTTTCTTATTATTTTTTTATTATTTTTTAATAATCTATTATTTCTTCTCTTTATTCTTCGTAAAATTATGATTTTATCTATTTTCCTTAACCTAAAATTTACTCTAGTCAATAATCTGACTTACACAGACTTAATTATTATTATTCTAAGGTAATAAAGGTTTATCATAAAATTAATGAGTATCCATAGAACTCTTCATATTTTGATAATACCTTTTTTTATGATAATCACTAGATTAATCAATTTACCATGAAGTAGGTACTTAATGAGACCATTCTTGCTTATGACTTATTAATGGAATTTGTTTAGTATTACTTTATGAAAGTCTTGAATAGGCAAGTGCCTGTCTTTATTCCAATTGAAATAGATTAGAACTGTTTTTGGGTTTGAATCCATCTCTATTATTTTATTCTAATTATCTTTTTATGATTGATTTTCTACCGAAGTTGATACTTGTATCATACCCTTTATCAACATCTTTTTTTTAAATTGAATGTGGCTTAAATATATGTTTATAAGAATTATTATCACCAAATATTCCAGAATTCATTTAATTAATTTTCTTTTGTTTATGGTAATCTAAACCAAATTGAGCATTTTAGTTAACTTGTGTTTTTGGGCCAAGTTAATTATTATTTTTATTAAATTTGGTAATAGAATGTTATTAAGAATTTATTTACTTTTATAAGCGTATTAATTAACTATCTTTAAGTTCTCTATGATATCTTTAATAATCTGCTTACATTTTCTACTTAAATGGATCTTTCTATTAATATGGAATTTTATTGTCAATCACTATAGATTGAGTCTGCTTATTATTAAAAATGTCTTAATGATAATGATGTGTTTTAGGAGCTTTCGGAGGTCTCATTTGAATATTTAATTTATTATTTAATTTAATATATTTATTTATGAATATGTAGAAAGATTAAAATAAAGAGAAGAAAATTATACCCATGATGATTATAGACTAAGATATATAATAACATAAAGAAACAAGAAACTTTTTGCTTGAAAATAATTAAAGGATTAAGAATTATAATAAGAAGAAATAGTTAATGGATATGATTACTAAATAATGACATATATAATATATATATATACAATCAATTAAATTTAAATCGAATTGGTGATAATGATGATTATTTTTTAGTACGAGGACAAGGAGTTGTTGGTCTTTGGATTATTATTTATTTTTTATATTTAGTCTGACTCTTCTATCTATAATAACTATTCTCTTTACCCTCCTTTTTATGTTTCTTTAAAAATGAATGTTAATTAGTCTTCTTATAATAACAATTATTATTCTTTAAAGGAGTTCTTTCTCTCTCCCTTTTAATAATCATCAATTAAAATAAAGTATCCCAAGTAAATCGTTATTCCTATCTAATCTTTAAACAACCAAGAATAATAATCTTACTCTCTTAAGATACTTCAACAGATGAAAATGTTAAAGGCTTTTTAATTATATTCTATAATAATTGAACTTAGTTATAAGCTAACCAAGGTGTGGCCCCATATATCAATTAATAGAAAATAAGTCCCATAGACCATAAATCCGCTTTACTAGTATAATTTTACCTTTTAAGTATTTGAGGGCTCATGTATAATGGTGTTCCAACTAATGAACTCATTATAGTCTGATTATCAGCTTTTTTAGCAAACCCAAAATCAACTAATTTAAATACTCCGTTATGAATTAATATGTTTGCAGGTTTTATATCCCTATGTGTTATACAATTTTAATTAAGATATTTATATCCTTAGATAATATCCTGAAATACTTTGATAGCTTCCTTTTCACCTAATTTTTTCTTCTTTTTCATATAATTCATTAAATCACCATGTTAACAGTATTAAGTTATTAAATACATATTATTAGATGTTTGGAATACATCTAGCATTTTAACTATATTTTTATGATCCATCTTTTTCATTATTTATATTTATGAACATATATTCTTCAAGTTGAACGCATTTGTGAATAGATTTTTATTCATTACTTTTACTGCTACTGGTTCATTTGTTGTTATTATACGACCTTGGTAGACTGTGGCATAACTTCCTTTACCTAAAATGTTTTTCATTGAGAAAGCATATTTTTATATCTTTTTTTAAGACTCAAACTACTTCATTTTTAACTGTTATTATATAATAAATATAATTATTTAATGATTTAATAAATGTTTATGACCAGTCGATCTATTAATTTTGATATAATAAGAGAAAAAAAGATTCAAAGTCATTATTTAAATCATATTAAATCTTTAAAATCTATTTAATTTTCTAAACCTTTCTAATATAAAAATAATATCACTAAAGCTAAATTTTATTTAAAGAATAGAATAAACTCTATTAAGAATAGAAAAGAGTTTTAGAAGAATTAATTTAAGAGGAAGATTAGTTATTAACAATGTATTTTATAACAGAAATTAAAAAATGTTAAAGGAAATACTCACCATGATTTTAATTCCTGTGTTAAAGAGATTAGTTCTAAAACTTAAAGAGAGGATTAATATAATAAAAGAAAGATAAAATTGCAAAATCAAAAAATTTTCTAAGCATTAAAATTTTATATATTTAATCCAAAATAAACCAGAAAAAAAGTAAAATCTTCTATCAAAGAAATAAAAATAAATAAATAATTATTAAAAAAATTTAAATCTAAAAACATGCTAAAGCAATTAAGCTAAAAACCTCATATAAGAAAGAAATATTACAAAGATATTAAATGAATCAAAAATATAATTGATTACTATTTATTCGTTTTTTGAGTTTATCTATAACCTTCTTTTAGAAATTATTATCATCTAAATAAATGGTAAACTCTTTATTTCTTAATAAGAATTTTTAAATAAAAGTGACATTGCCTCCTTAAATGTTATTAGAACTAGCAATAAGAATTTTTAAACTTTTATTTCTAATAAAATAATTCCCATCTTAATTCATTCTTGCAGATGGTAAATTAGTTATCTTAGGATCATCTTTAGATAATTTTTTCTTCTTTCTATTCTTTGCCATTATTTATTCATTCTCTTTTTGTATTTTTTTATATTGCTCTGCTTATTAAACTGTCATTTATACTTCGCCTATTAAATTAAATATTTACAATAATTGATTATAGTTATTAAGATTATTCATACCATAGCCTATATATTATATTGTATTACTAATACTAATTAATTATTTAAAAAAAGGGTAACTTTCATTCGTTAATAAATTATCACTAAAGTCTAATACTCTTAATTTTGTTGATTATAAAGGCATTATGCTTAATAATATATCATCTTTAATCTTACATGATCTCAAAGTCAAGACTTATAAATGATTATTAAAAATATTTTTAAATAAAAGTGGCTATTAGATAATATTATAATCAAAATTGATTTTCTTTATAGCTTGGCATTTTTGAATAAATTATGATAACTGAGTAAATTACAATAAAGATAAGTCATTATTATTGAATTTTAAGTATTAATATTTATAATTGTTAGTATAATAAGAAAGAATTTTAGTTGTTAAATAATCTAGTTTAATATTTTTCACTAGAAGGGAATTCTATCCATATGCTTATATTTATTATTTGGTAAATTATTATTTGAAGCAGGGATGCACATGAGTTTTGAAATATTAAAATGATTTGAATATGAGTGTTGATATATTCTGGGAGGAATTTGCCTAGATTATCAAATCTTTTTGATTCTATTGGAAAAATGTGTTTATTTTTGTTATTGCTTATTCATCATATTACATATATGTCCAAAATTATTAACCATTGCTTGGTAATTATATTCCTTTTATTTATTTCTTTTTCGTTTTTCTCATTAGATATTTTAATTTATTATTAATTAGTTATTTATACTATAGTTAAAAGATAACATAAATTAATAATAAATTCTCTATAAAATAATTAATTAATAATCATTTTTGTGCAATTATTTTTAATGATTCATACATATCATCCAAATCATTATTCTCTAAATAGACTTCAAATATTGATTTTATCATTTCATCTTAATTATACATTTTTTAATTAATAATTTAAATTTTAGTTTATTCCATATTTTTTTATTTTAATATCTTTGAAGTTATAATCTTATATCTTTTTTATATCATAACCTGATTATAAATTAGAATACTATCACAAAACTATTAAAGATCTAAAGTTTGTTAATAAACTTTAAATATTTAAAAAATGACATCATCATTATGATCAATTCCTAAATAAATTCTTTTCAAATTTTAAAGACTTTTTAAATGAATTGGTCGAATTTTCTACAAAAAAACTTTTTTTTATTCTTATTTATTAATAACTTACTATTACTTTATTTTTTCAATATATTTTTGCAATTACTTTTATTTAATTTTGGCATATTAAATTATAGATTAAATAAAAGCTTATCGATTCTTGTTACCCCTATACTTAACATATTACTTATGAAGTGTATTATCACCAGCTCTTACAAATTTCTCTAATATTTTCCTATAATTCTATGGTATATACTATTTAAATGCAAATATAATACTAATCTGATTTTAAAAGGATTCTGATAATATTTGTATTTATTAACTATCTATTTAAATTTTATTCTTTAAAAAGTATGTCTGCTAAATAAGATCTACTGTCTCTATAAATTATTCTATATTACCATCAAGAAGGTAAACTTCAAATGCTGCTATAACATTAATATCTTCCCACATGTAAAGATAAGTTAATGATTTAAATTGCTTTAGATTAATCCAGTATTAATCATGCAAATATTTAATTAATTATCTAAATGAATTTAGTTTCTACATTTTTAATTTGATATGAATTGGTGATGATATTTAAGTCATTGAATTATTAGCACCAGATACTTTTATTAATTATTCTATCTGGTAACATGTTTTCTGAATATTTTATTCATTTTTTAAGTTTCTTATTATATTAAGTAAATATGGATTCTTTTTTTTGAATTCTTAATTGATTTTTATTTTTGATGTTTAGCTCCATGTTAATTGATCTAAAATTAATTTTAAATTTTAAAAATCTTTACATTATTTTTATTCGTAAATATCAAATATAGGCTAAAAACTCTAATTCTTACTAGGAATAGGAATTATTGAAAAATTATCCTATTATAATTTAAATTATTTCTGTTACTCTTCAAATTATTTCAGACTATTTAAAAATTCCTATAAATTTCCATTTTTTTAAAATTTATCAAATAATTCTTTCTCATTTCTCTATTTCTACTTTCTAAATATTTATTTTTGCTTTACTGATAAATTCTCAATTATTTTATCCCATTGGTGAGCTAAATACATTTCCAATAATTGAATATTTAAAACATTGTCTTTAATACTTAATCCCAATATAAATTTCTTTAATTGAGGATCATTGGATATTCTTAAATGTTTTAAATAGGATTGAAGGTAAATTGGTAAATCTGTCACTAATAAATTTACAAATTAGGGAAATTATTCATCGGAAAAATTTTAAAATGAAAGATCGTTCTTTAAATTAGATATAGGAGTTGCTTATACTTCAAATAATTTCTTTTAAACTTTACTTATTTACGCTGAAAATGAATCATTAGATAATGTTTGATTTATATACTTATTTTACTATTTTCTAATTAAAGTACTTTTTTGCTAACTTGTTTATGAATTGTATTTGATTAATGGTTTAATAGATTTAGGATTCTTCATTTTACGAGTTAATTATCCTGAATTAATCAAATAGTGCAATAATTTAATCATCTCATCGGAGGAAGACACTTTCTAGGCAAATTATCTTTCCAGAACTAATAATTTTCCATAAAAAAGGGAAAATAGAACAGTTGGCCCTAATAATAATGAATGAGTTGATCTCTTAGATGGATAAAGAGAAAAATAGAATTAAATTGATCCAAATTAATAAATTAAATCTCTTAATATTTTTTTTCCAAAAAAATGTGCGCTCTTTGGATCATCAAAAAATAATATACAAAATAATCTTTTCTTTGTAAGATGACAAATCTATTGCATAAAAAGTTGGAAATCCTCAATATAAAACTTTTAATTTGAAATTTATTATTATTTAGGTGGAGCAATTCTACCAGATGATTTATTTAGTTTTTTCTTATTAAAAGGTTTAGTTTATTTTTTTCTTTAAGGTGTTTTATTTTCCTCATCAATATAAAGCTATAATAAAGTTCCTTTACATTCTTCAATACTCTTTAAAAAATAATTCAACTAAACAATCTACGAATTATGTGTAAAAAAGCCAACTATTTTTTTATTAATTTTAAAGGCCCTTTTCAAAAGAGAGATAATAATCTAAGGTGATGAATCATTACATAAATAGAATGATTTAACAATTCCATTATATTTAATCATGATAGCTTCATCAGATTGCATATTTAAATTATATTAAATTATAGATATATTATATGGTAAATATATTATTATTCAAATTTAATCATCTATTGATAAAATTGGGAAATCTCCAATTTATGCTTCATTGGGCCTTACAAATATTCCATAATTTTCAGCACACTAAAAATAATTTACACCTAATAACTTTCCATTACAATTTCCAAATGGCTAATCTAGTTTAACACCTATAAAATAACCTAATCCCATATCTGGTACCTTTCCCACATATCCCACTTCACCTCGATGTCCTATAGCCAATTTCACTCTTTAACCCTTTTTGAAGGATTATGATTAGGCTTTATACACTTATGGGTTAAGTGTTATTGTAGGGCCTTATGGCTTAACCTTTGGGATATGTTATTATTTCCACTTTTTGAAATTTACTGGTAATTTATCATAATCTTATTATGAAATTTTATATTTTTAGACTGATTCCAGATTCTAAAGTTATTTATGAATTGAGTTAGGATTTAAATCTGTTACTTTTATAATATATCCTTATTCAGCTCCATAATAAGCTAATGTCCTAACATCTTCCTACATTTAAATAATATCATTTCCATTTCTATCTTTTAAAGTTAATCTCATATAATTGACCTTTGTTCCATATTTCTTTTATACTACTTCCTTAACTGAAATAATATTCTGATATTGGTCAAATCGTACTTCAGCCATTCTTGCACTAGATATATTATGTTAGAGATCAAGTTTTATAGTTTTACCAGGAACAGATTACATTTTTAAATTCTTATAATAATTTAAATCAATTTAAATATAATATTTTAATAATCATTTATTACTCTTCTAAGGAGAATAAATACTAGACTTAACAAGATTAACCTTAGATAGTTCCCCATCCTTCCAATCCCCATGAATAACATTATCTTGCTTAAACAACATACCCATCCCATTAAACTTATCATCCTTGAACTCCCCCTAATACCAATCCCCATTATCAAAAAACTGGATGCCCTTCCCATAAAACATCCCATTCATCCACTCGCCTTCGTATTCCCTTATGCCTGTAGGCTTATACAAACTTCCCTTGCCATGTTGCAGCCCATTCAAAAATTAGCCTTAGTACCGAGACCCGTCGTTCCAAAAAAATGTCCCTCGCCCGTTTCTTTTGGAGTTTTTAAAAAAACCCTCATATCGGTGACCCTGCTTATCATCCTTCCAGTAATAGACTCCCCTTCCCTATTTCTTGTCTTATTTGAATTATCCTGAGTACACATCTCCACTCTTAAAATATAATGAGCCTCGACCCTCTAAATGACCATATTTAAATTAACCAAAGGCTAGCTTATTGCTCTGCTTGTAATACATTAATCCCTTTCCATGTGGTTTCCCTTGCTTCATTTAGCCCATGTATACTACTTAATCTTTTTAGAGAAAACCTATTATCTAAGTAAATTAACGTTTTGCTGGAACTGCTACAGGACTCCAGTTACGTGGTTTTAATAGATCTTAATTAACATATTTATAAATTTATGAAAGTTAGAGTGTAATCATTTATTTTTAATGTCTTAAATCATCAAAATAGAATCTTAATTTTTATATGTTTTTAGATTGTTTTTATTAATCTATTGTTAATTATTATGGATTCAATTTTTATATGATTATTTTAAGTCCTTCATTAAATTAGTCTAAAGATTAAAAACTACAATTTTTTAATTTTTATACAATTACATCTGAAAACAAATTATTTTAACGTTGTAAGTGAATTTCACTTCTTGTTGTTATAAAACTTTTAATAGAATTACTAAAAGATTAATGAAAATCAGATAATTATTTTAATAAAGATTAATACTACTAGTTGATCAATTGCATAATCTAATTAATTTAGCCTTTAAAATGATTCTCATTTTCTTAAAAAATATTAACAATCTTACCCATAAACTAGTTTATTTATATTGAGTCATGTCCTTTATGAGTGTTATTAATTGTAAGACATAAAGAACAGATTAATCCATGTTGCCTACAATTAGAATCAATACAAACGAAATTTGGGACTTGTGGATGATATTTGCATTTATAGGAACTTATAAAAGAACTGAACTTAGATTAAAAATCTTTTAAGGATTCTTTTTTCATATTAATTTATTAAACATATCAAAAATTATTCGCCATCCTTTTAGATACATACCTCAATTGTGAATACACTTTCCCTGCTGGACTTCCAATAATCAAATTACAAATAGCTGTCCTTGCACTCTTAATATTATTAAAACTTCCCATAATATGAATCCTTGAATCTGCAAGAATAATTCTCGTCCTTGTAGCATTCTAAACAGCATGCTTAGTCTTTCCTTTCTCACCTGATATCCTTGCAATGCAACGACTTAAATGATCGCCCTTAAGAGTCTTAACATCTTTTACGTGAAATGATTAGATGAACAGATCATCTATCCTTAATAGTGCCATAGCATCTTAAAGAGTGAAACCCAACATGAATCCTTTAATAAAATCTGCTGCCTTTTGAAGTATCCCTTTATCTATAGTTGCCTCACATTACTTTATTTATACCGATCTTCTCTTTTTGTTCATACGGACTTGCAATTTGCATTTTTCAACAATTATCTAACATATTTTTTACCAATTGCTTTTTAGCGGAGTGAGCCTGTTTTGGGGAATTGGGATTGACATGAAGCCTGGCTTTATAGAGTCTTGCATTTATATTTAATTTTACATTTGAATTAGGTGATCTTCAATCTCAATTTAATTGTTGCTCTACATTTTATTATTTATATTTAATATAATTAATAATAATAATTCAATCATCATTCTCTATTCTAATTTTAAGTCAACTATGTAAACTTCTGATACTCTCTAATAGACTCCTTCACCTAAATCCCCAATTATTCCAACATTCTTCTTCTAATCATCCTTTTATAGCAGAATAAACAAACCAAGCAAAATAGAATACCAATGCCAGCAACGCATAAACTTAATATTAAAATAAGATGTGATTATTTATTAAACTTATCGGAAACAGCCCTGCAAGGATCATTAAATTATGGGCCATAATACTTGCATACCCTTATTTAAACATCCTTAGCAGAGTCCCCGAAATTATCATAAAATAGTCCTACATTATTCAAGAATATATAGGGAAAACTTATAACATTTTCAATTTAATAAGCTTGCCTTTACTCTAGAAGAAATTAATTATCATCGAATTTTTAATTTTCTCCCTTAAAGCTTTTTTCCATTTGCAATTAAATCTAACTTACATTGATTCCAATAGATTTCATAACACTTTTAGCGCAATAGTCATGTTAGTATCTATTACTGAAAATTTTCATTTTAGGGAGGCATGAGTCTGCAAAGTTAAACATATACTTCCACCAATTATTTTGTGCGTAATTAAATATTATCAATTGTCTTAAATCCTACCACACTACTGCCTTACCCGCATAATCAAGCTGATAAATTTGTTGGTTTTAAGGAGCACAATACCTTCCACTTGATAGGCATCCTATAACATCTCTCGTTTAATTTTATTTATATCTTTTGTTGAGTACATACCTAGGCTTAAACCTTATATCCTATTTAAGTTGCCCATAAAAGCCACTAAAATCCATTAAAAATTAGTAACTTGCAAGATTAGCTGATGATAACCACATTTATATATTAATTTTAGATTTATGATGGTTTGAAAATGAAAGACGAACACTTACAACTTTTTATTACTCTAGTTATTTCATTTATTTAAGCAGTTTCTATCCATATTATAAAGATATTGATATTACAGGGATTCTAAGACTTGATGTTGAATTATAATTAACTAAATCAGATATCAGAATTATAGAGTATGCACCAGCATTCTCTGCATTCTTAGATTTGGTGAATGAAGAACAGTTTATATCTTTCATTAATACTATCTTTTTATCGAATATATCAGTTTATGTATACTTCTATATTTTTTTACAACCATTATTTTAAGGTATGACTAAATTACCTATGAATGCAAGTCCTTATGGTTGACTTCCTAATTTAGTTATTGAGAAAGGAATCTTCTTTATATTCTATTTTAATTATTTAGGACTTAGAATGTGAAGTGTTGTAGAGTTAATAATAGCTATGATAAGCACTATAATTGCCAACATTAAAATAATTTTATTAATAAATGAATATTTAATCTTTGTATAGAAGTGCATAGTTATAAAATTATAGGAATTCAAATACTATTAAAAGGAATCAATTAATTTAATAAAGTCTTTTAAATTTGCATTCGTAGAAATGTTAGATTGTCTTAGGAAGTTAATTAGTTTAAGATAGAATTAATATAACATAAAAAAAAGATAAAAATTAAGTATCGAGATCTAATTTCATTGTTAATAAATTATTCCCAAAGGAAAGTAAATACTTTTCAAATAGAAATTAAATTAAATTTGTTTGTTAGAATAGTATTTGCTTGTTATTAATTCCTTTGATTTCTAATCTCAAGAGTTAGAATGTTAAAAAATAAATAAAAATGTATTTGAGGCAACAATACAATTATTTAATAAGTATTAAAAAGGAATTTATGTCCACATAATAAATCAATAAACTTACTTAAAGGATTAATATCATTAATAACACAATATTCCCATTTCCAACTTTAAATTTATTAGAATAATTATAATTTACAAATATTTATCCATATTTTAAGCAAGTTCAATATATTCTCCAACAACTTAAAAATTAATATTAAGCAAATAAAATCATCATTAAAATTAAGCAAGATTTATTGAACATAGAACTTGAAATTGAATAATTTATAGGATGTCAAATAAAAATCAATCAAATTATATAATTTCAACAAAAATTAATATAAATTGAAAATCAATTATAAAATATGGAATATATAATAGGCTAAAAAAATAGAATATTGATATATCATAAAATAAAAAACTTGATAAATAAAATAAAATGAATTAAAAAATAAAAGTGTATATGATTTGTATATGAAATATTTACCATTTATAATTATATAATAATGAAAAAAATAGTACAATGTTGTTGCCTAAGCTACGTAGGTTGTCATGTTGCCCAACAAATCGATTATTGGTGGGGAGTATAAGCTCAATTTTTATCATGCCTATCATGCGGGGCATGTTGCTGGAAATGTTGGGGACCATGTTGCCTAGATGTAAAAATATGTGATTTTTGTGGAGGTATGACTGAATGCATTAGAGGTATTAAATATTGTATATTTAGCTGCTTATTATTCTGTATTGGGCCTTGTGATGGATGCTGGAATTGCTTAATGATCATTAAAGATGCTTGTGGACCTGGTCTTAATTCTTTTTCAGATGTGATTAAGAATACGCATTTTTTGGCTGATAAAGTTAAAGATGCTTTGGGATTGGAGACTGGTAATGAACCACTTAAGACTATGGGAACATTTCAACCATGATAATTATTTATACATGTATCATTTTTTATTTAATGAATTTGTGTTTAATAAACAAGAGATTCAAACTATAATCGATTAAAACTCATATATATTAATATATTATTGTATAAATTTATAAAATTATTATTCTAAGTTTATTTTATAACATTATGCCTCTTTTTAATAACACTTAAACTTATGCTTTGTATTTAATTATATATAAAATTATTTCTTCTTATAAATAAACAGCAAAGTTTAGAAATACCTTATTGTTATATTGCTTTGAAATTATATATAGATTCTCATTTATATTATGATTATAAACTAAATTAATATGTAATTGTTTTTTTAAAATTTACTAATAGATATATTAATTAAATTTTAATATTATATCTAATATTAATATTGTAATATAATAATGATATCTAGAAGGGGTTGGGGTTGGGGTTGGGGTTGGGGTTGGGGTTGGGGTTGGGGTTGGGGTTGGGGTTGGGGTTGGGGTTGGGGTTGGGGTTGGGGTTGGGGTTGGGGTTGGGGTTGGGGTTGGGGTTGGGGTTGGGGTTGGGGTTGGGGTTGGGTCACAAAGACATTGAAATGTGGTAAATGTGAAAGATAAGCAGTAGCATACAGCTACAAGAAGAAAATATTAGCATGTGAAATGCACATCAATAAGGAAGATATTAATGATTATATAAGAATCAATTTAAGTCACTTTTAGTTTGGTCATTAACTTATTAAAAAGTATAAAAAAGGAATTTAAGATATTAATGAAAAATATATGATTCTGATATAGATAATAAAGAATAGGACAAAGGCAGTTTAGAAGTAATTAATTGGATTATTATATATTGAAAATTAAAAGTTATTGAAATAGATTATTTAGGTGAGATAAAAAAACATTACAAACATTTAAAGATTAAATATACAAATTTAATAAATGCAGAAAAATAAAAAAATATAGTTAAGGATTAATAAATAGATAAAAAATATTTAAAATATTTAGAATAATTAGATTATTCTTAGATAAAAATATGATTATTACATTAAGAAAGGCTTTGAACTTAATTAATTATAAAGTTATTAATAAGCTATTGAGAATTTTAATTAAGCTATTAAAATAGATCCTAAAAATAATATTGCTTATTTAAATAAAGGCAATGTACTTTAACAATTATAAAGATATTAATAAGCATTATGGAATTTTAATTAAGCTATTAAATTAAATCCTAAATTTGATCTTGCTTATTATAACAAAGGTAAAATACTTTATTTATTTAAAAGATATTAATAAGCTATTTAGAATTTTAATTAAGCTATTAAATTAAATCCTAAACTTGATCATGCTTATTATTTTAAAGGTAAAATAAATAAGCTATTTAGTATTTTAATTAAGCTATTAAATTAAATCCTAAACTTGATTATCCTTATTATTTTAAAGGTTAAGTACTCAATTAATTAAATAGATATTAATAAGCTATTTAGAATTTTAATTAAGCTATTAAATTAAATCCTAAACTTGATCATGCTTATAAAGAGAAAGGCTTTGCACTTAGTAGTTTAAAAAGACATTAATAAGCTATTTAGAATTATAATTAAGCTATTAAAATAAATCCTAAAAATTATATTGCTTATAATAATAAAGCCTTTGCACTTGATTAATTAAATAGATATTAATACCTATCCATAAATATTATATTAATAATGAGTCCATAAATATAAATATATAATATATAATGCATCACCTTAGAGTTTCTCTATGATTAATTTTGCGGACACCAAACGAACTCTCCATCTAAATTTTTTCATACAAAAAATATTTGCTCTTTCCCTCAAATTAAATAATTTTTTATTCTTTTTCAGAGTGCGGCCTCAATTTTAACATAAAAGTTTTTGAACATATGAAAAAGAGTCCATAGATTTTTTAATATCTTAACTATTTTCTTTTATTAAGAAGTGATTAGTAGGTAAACTTATATGAAATAAAATCAAATCTATAATTTTCCTTTTTTTTCAATGCGGCCTCATTTTCATATAATTTTATTAATGTTATTATTTTTATCTTGTTTAGTACAGCATAAAAATTATTCTTTCTATTATAAAATTGAATTATTGATCTACAAAATTTTTATTCATTAATTATAATAATATGAAAAAAAAATTAACGGAAAATAGACTTGCCAAAAGATTTTTTATAAGAACTACTAAATGTGCTGTAATAAGATCCAAGTGAATAAAAAAAGAACAATTAATTACCTCGCTATGTTGGATAAGATGAAATAAGACATCAATTTGATTTATCTTTTACATTGATGTAAGGAAGAATCTTTTAACATAAACAGGACTTATTAGAAGCAGTTCAAAATTATACTGCACAAAGTGGATTCCCTAACCTTATGAAATCTTCAGATGAACGAAGCTATTATTTAAGGCTTCGATGCAAACATAAAAGAACATGTAGAGCTTTTTTATACTTTCATAAACACAAAAATGAGAACTATGTACTTAAATCACATAAAGATAGACACAACCACAAGAATAGGCATACTTGGATAGATAAACGTATAATTCATAAGATTGAGTAATGGCAAATTGGAATGCCTATTTCAACACTATATTAACAATTTAAAGAAGAAAACTATTTACATAAGCATTGTACTTATAGTCATTTTTTTTATATTTTAAGAAAGCATATTCGTCTAAATGGAGCATTTGATATTAATAATGCAGTTAATTATTTACTATAAAAGGATTATTTAATATATTCAAATTTAAGTGATTAGCCTTTAACTTAAGTAATTAATAATGCAGAAATAACTCGTATGTTGTGTTTAAGTCCTAATATGAGGAGAGTTACAAATTGGTATGGAAAATTGTTAAAAATAAAGTGTAAATTGAAATTGGATTAAAATAATATAACATGTAGTAAGATATTGATTCATTTGATTTTGAATGAATATTATTTATTAATTTATTGAATACTAATTATTGTTATAATCTTGGGGTTGGGGTTGGGGTTGGGGTTGGGGTTGGGGTTGGGGTTGGGGTTGGGGTTGGGGTTGGGGTTGGGGTTGGGGTTGGGGTTGGGGTTGGGGTTGGGGTTGGG
>NW_028292039.1:0-72825 GCF_963383615.2 Lipophrys pholis | reverse complement strand
TGTTTAAGAAACGCATATTGGGAAACCATCTGATTTTCGTTTTTCGATTTTCAATTGTAAAACGAAAAACGGGAGACGAGCTGTCTCCCGTTTTTCGTTTCCCGATATCAAATCGAAAAAAGAAAATCGGATGGTTTCCGGTTTTTCGTTCTCCGACATCAAAACGAAAATCGAATGGCCGGAAGGTACACGGACCACCGAGGCGGTCACCCCGACTCGGGATGTGTTCGGCCTGGTGGTGGTTGCGAGGATGAGGAAAGGATGAGGTGGTAGTCGGCGTTTCAAAATGAAATCAGGTTTATTTTAAATGTTCTTGTTCCAAAAGTTGACACAAACATTTGTTTCCAGCCTCACAGCAGGCTGGCTGCCACAGTCTTACTCTGTCAGTCTGTCAGCCCCCTGCACACTGAAGGTGTGACTCCTTAAATAAGGCCCGCCCCACCCTTAATTCAGCCAATCAGGACAGGCCGGAATAAAACAAATGTCCAAGGGGTGTTTAACCCACCCGAAATTAACATGACTGAAAAATTATAATAATAAAGTAGCTGAGCCATCAGAATACCATTATAACATTACACCTCCATACAATACACTATTTTAACCCGTCACCAATTTCCCACTATACATATTTACACATACATCTACAAACAATGCACCCCTACACCCAGTGGACTGTGCCAGCTGCAGTCTGACGGCTGAAATGCAGCTACTCCAGCAGCGCGCGCTCCGCTGAGTAAAGTCTGACTGGCAGTGCAGGAAGTGCGTGCGGTGAGTTCTGTTGGGAGTTTTGCCACTAGACAGAAGTTATACGGTGTGCCACTGACACGGGATGTAGGGGGTACCTCCCTACAGGCCCAGGATGTTGGATAACTACTGTCCGCAGTGGTGATGGATTGATTTTATGTCTCTGTTGTGGCAAAATGTGCGCTGATGCGCACTCCGGCCCCACCCACGTCAGTGTGGGTGACGCAACGCCACAACCCGTCTCCAACCCACACTCCCAACGTTCACAAGCACTCCCCTTTTTCCACCGTGTGCAGGTGACCTCAAGTCTTTATTTTAAAGGGAGAAGGGACTATCACCTTCTCACACACTTCCTCTTCAGGAACTAATGTTTACACACCAGCGTTTTACTATTGTGAGGACATATTGACAACATGGTTTGACTCATGCTCCTTTTCCACTTTTGTCCACCTGATAGAAAAGACTGAGGATTCATACAACATAATCACTAGGTGGGGTGTACTTAAATTACTCTTTCATCAGTGCAGCATTTTTACATGGACGTTCACAAAATGTGATTTGATCCCACAGTCCAAAAACATACATTTGAGGTAAATTAGTTGCAGGCAGGTGTGAATGTGAGTCTGTCCCTGTGATGCACTGCTGATTCCTCCTGGACACAGCCTGCCTTCACCCATAGTGGGGAAAAAAGACATTTAGAAGTTCGAGTTGCATAGAAATATGGATTTGGTGATGTTCCATCTCATTCTTGCTAATACATAGTACTTAAAGGGGACATATCATGCTAAATCCACTTTTTTTAGCCCTTAAATGCATGTTGTTGTATATTTAGAGTGTTTAGAAGTACAGAAAAGTTCAAAGTAGTCTCTTCAGGTGCTCCGTTGATATCTTTATATTCTGTTTTGGTCATATTTTGCGATCGGTTTCGATTTTTCTATTCTCTATTACGTTTTTTGAACAATGACGTCACAGTATTCGCAGCGGAACTGCCAAATTAGGACATCGACACTTCGAGCAATCCGCCATTTTTGTTTCTCGCTGCGATTTTGTAGTCCAACCGAAGTTACGAGAGGATAAGTCGAAATGTTCGGTTGTTGGATGTAGTAACCCACAAGCTTCGTTACACCGTCTCCCAGCATCAGAACCTTTTCGAAGTGCCTGGTTGAGTTTTATTTTTCACAGAAATGTACCCACATCTGTGGGTAAGGTCATTTTTGTGTGCGCGAATCACTTTAAGGACGACTGCTTCAGCAACCTCCGCCAGTATAAAGAAGGATTTGCCGAAAGACTTGGTCTGATTGAGCGGTCAGTTCCTTCTATCTATGGAGACGACGAACAGAGCACTTCGGTAAGCTGTATATAACGCTAAAAAGTGTGATGATAAGACGTCCCTGTCATTGTTTTGTTAGCATTAGCAGTTGCACCGTCTTCATATGTTAGCGCTGTGTGCTCGTTTTAGATTATAATGTAACTTCTGTGTTAAATAGTCGTTGTAATACAGGCAGTATTGTAGTAGTGGGCATGGATGGAGAAGTTAGTGTAAATATAGTAACACACCATTGCGTTACATCCATATGAAGACGTTGTTCTGCAGGTGTATCATCGTCATTTTCATCTCGCTCCGCCGGGTCCGACTCTGGCTCCAACATGTATGGCTGGATGGACAAATCTTCCGTTGTTGACATTTTGTAAATAATGTGTGAATATAAAGTTTCTGCGCCGCTAGATAATTGTATCTGTTCTATCAAACTACAAAGATGGCCGAACAGGGTGGAGTTGAACCGAGTGTCACCTCTGCAACCTGGAGAGGAGGCGGGGTATGAAGTGTCTCATTTGCATTTGAAGAGACCGCCCCAAAACGAGTTGCTCTCAGAAGCACATCAGAAAAGGGGTAGAAAAGGGGCCTGTGGAGCTCTAATAATGAGGAATTCAGACCCAAGCATTGCAGTTCCGCTTTATATAGACCACAACTGTATGATTTATATGTAAAAAGGAAGGATTTAAAAGCATGATATGTCTCCTTTAAGACAATCAGCTTCTTTTTTTTTTTTACAATCTTCATGGAATTGAAACCCTGCAAAAATATGTTTGACCACTTGAGGGCAGCAAACTGCTTCAGTAGAGCCTCACATTTTCTTCATTTATTTATTTGAAGCACATGTTGATGCTCCCAGGGAGAAGTATTTTTGGCTAAAAGAGGTTCCCTGTTCCAGCAGACAGTCTGGCTTTAATAGCAGCAAAAACAAAGTGAACAAAGTAAAGCTGCATATTGTAAACATCAACCAACCAACCAGCCCCTATAGCGCTCTCACTATAGGGGTTAATGAAACTTGTGTTAGTTGCATTTTCTCCCGTTTCTTCAGAAAGGCCTGATTCATCCAACAGTCCAAAAACATGCACTAAAGGTTAACCGGTTAGTGAATTGCTTGTAGATAATGTGAGTGTGTGTGATTGTTTCCATTTGACCTGTGCCTTCACCCAGTCAGCCAGGATCGGCTCCAGCCCCTTGAGGACTCCACAGCTTTGTGAAAGTAAATGGAAGAGCAAAGTTGTGATAACATGCTACCCAGCTCTATACAACAAAGATTTGACTAGTTTAGTGATTCCAAACATTCTTTTTTTTTTGGAGGCCCCCGAAGAAATCCTGCAGAGCCCCTCTCCACACACGACACTGATATATAACCACTCTCATGAGCAAAACCCGGAGGGAAGCGTCCTACAAGTTCCCAGGCTGAAAAGTGTCTTACTGCTGTTTTCTTAAATGGGGTGATATTATCCAGTGTTTCAACACTTTCACATGGTCTCGATGCTCCAGAAACGTTCTATTGAAAGTTTGTTGCCCCAAATCCAGCTTTTCCTTGATTTTCCTCCATTTGAATATTGGATCATAGGAGCTGCATTCAGAATCTGCTGTGTCTGTGTGTGCTGGACTGACTCCGCCCACACATGCCCATCTTGGGAAGAGGAGGAAGTACTTCCTCTTGTGGTGCCATGTGCCAGAGCAGAGCTGCCTAACTGTGGGAGGAGTCAAAGGGAGGAGCCTACCTTGATTGTCATTGGCTAAACCCCTGATGACACTATATAGGGTTTGATTTCTGATTGGCTGGTTGGAGCAACACACTTTTTAAAACCTGAAACAAGCCAGAGAGAGAGAGGACCAGTGATGCCTGTAACGCATTAATAATTAATCTAATGCGCTGTTACTATTTCCAAACCAGTAATATTATATATATAGATTACAGTTACTTCTCCATGTCACTGTGCTATTCACTCACTATCATAACGTCCCGCAGGACGAGTTTCTGTCTGCAAAGCTGCTTTATTATCAAACAGAACCGGCAGCTCCTCCACTCTCATTCAAACTGACTCAGACACATGATGCAGTGCCTGCATGCAGTCTCTGCACTCACCTTCCCCGCCCCCTTCTCCACTCTCAGCCAATCACAGGCCAACTCGCTCGAACAGTGCATTCAGGTAACACAAAAGAATCAGAATAAATAAAGAGATAATAGGCCGTAAGGTGAACCCTGTTATCGTTTCATCTCGCTCCGACGTCTGCGAACTACACAATCTTTAGCTCATAAAAAAGAACGACTTCTGTTAAGTATACAACCAAAAGTTTGTCGCAAAAAAACCTGCCGATTATTTACGGCGAGGCATTTCATGTCGAACTAGATTCTTCAGAGCGTAATAAGATTGTGGTGGCACGGCTCGTCACGTGATCGTGCTAGACCAATCGCGTAGCTCCATTATGACAACAGCCCGGAACATGGCGACGTCGATAGCTTTATTCAACATCACCCACATAGAGGAATTCTATTATTTTATTTTATGTATCATCCTTGTTGTACCTATTGCTGACTTATTTTTATTTATTTATTCTTCCTACTACTACAGTAGTGTTATTATTTTGTTATTTTCAAGCTGTATTCGATATATTGCTGTATTGTTGTGCTGTCCCTTTGTACTTGATGTGCTGTTGCACAGGAACGTATACCTTGTTCGTTTTGTAAAATTTATTCAATAAAAAAAAACCAAATATATATATATATATAGAGAGAGAGAGAGAGAGGAATTCTACCAAAAGTCTTCTAAAGCGGGTCAAATGGATACTAAACAGTGCTTTATACATAACCGCCTCCAAGAAGAACAATGAACGCTAGTTCTGTATAAAATGCCTCGCCGTAAATAATCGGAAGGATTTTTTGCGACGAACTTTTAGATGTAAGCTTAACATAACTCCTTCTTTTTATGAACCAAAGATTGTGTAGTTCGCAGACGTCGGAACGGAATTCAATTTCTGAAAGACTTTTCGTGGTTCACCTTACGGCCTATAAATGGTGAAACAACAGACTACAACTAAATCTGCAGCTAAATAAATACATAGTAATATTAAAAATCTGATAATAAAAGCCTGAGTCAGATATAAATACAACAAAGAATGAAGGTTTAAAGGTTAGAATATGTATAAGCAGGAGGCCAGGCAGTGATCAGCAGAGTTTTTGGAAGTCCCTAGAGCCAGGTATAAACTCTGGAGGGATCAGGCTTTCTCAGCCGCTGGCCCCAGACTCAGGAACAAACTGCCCCCCTGACATAAGCATCACCAACCTTGGCCTCTTCAAATCCAGGCTCAAAACCCATTTATTCAGACTGGCTTTTAATATTCAGTAATATGGTGAAATTAAATTAAATTAAATTAAATTGTCAATAAAGTGTATGTTTTTACTCTTGTTCTCTTTTTATTCATTTCATTCTCATTTTACTGTCTGATTTGAACAGAAAGCACTTTGGTCATCTCGAGGGCTTTATAGATAAATGTTGATTGATTGATTGATTCTGTTTGATTAGTTTTTCTTTATGCACACAAACAGTCCTGAAACAAACCAGCGGTTGAAATACAACAAGAGGAGCATTTTTGTGAAAGCAGAAGAAATCCAAAAGTGTAGTGAAACATCAACCGAGTGTCCTGATGTTTGAACCCATTGTTTTGAAAAACACAAAGTAATCCCATTTCAGAAATGAGACAAACCAAACGAGACAAACTGCTTAATTTTCTCTTTGTGCATCAAAGATGATCAATATGAGCTCCGGTTTGTTTTTACTGAACACATGTTTCTGCAACCTTGACCACCAGGAGAGACATTTGTCCCTTTGACAATGGAATATCACAAGCTTTAATATGTTGTTTTGCTCTGTGACTCAAAACTGTAGTTTATGTTGCAATGAGGAATTTAAGGAAAGAAGAGAAGAGGAAGTGAGAAATGTCTTGTCTGTCTGTCCACATTGAATCAAACCGTTTTTATGAAAGGAGTCAGGAAGTCCACTTTATTTATGACATATTAAAACATTATTTCATTCAGACGTCACACTTATCTGCTCTGGTTGCAAGAAAAGAGTATATTGTTTAAGTTTTAGTGCAATAAAATAGAAAAGGTGTAAAGCTGAGAGGAGGAGCCAGAAAGAGGAGGTCCTCCGGCTCCCTCTGGCTCCCTCAGTTCTTCAGACAAACGTTTCATTTTGGGTGTGAGGGCCTTTCTACTGATTTCACTTGGATTCGATCAAATACTGGTGAGTACAGCTGCTCTCGTTTACACAAACTTTCAACAAGCACATTGAAGTCAAAGTCCACCAACTTTCAGGGAAAAGTCGAAAAGTACAAACTCTGGGATGCAGCTCAGGTGGAAAATTCTATTTTGAAGGTTTTTGACTGGTGTTTATCAATCCGGGTAAAACAGAAAGAAATGACTTGACAGAAAGTCCTGCTATATAATGACTAAATGTGTTGCGCAGCTCGAATTAAATCGAAAGTGAAAGTGTTGCAGCTCACACGTAAACAACTGGAGCAGCAACGGTCAGTATTCTAGAATGATCCAGAGAAACTTTCTCCGTTTTGACGTTCTTTTTTTAAGACCAACCGGCAGACAGAATTCACAGCAAACATCCACAACATGTGTTTGATTTTCTTCTCCGTGGCGTCAATAGACGTAATACACGGACACGCCTCGTTGACTATGGACGGTGAACAGAGCCGCAAAGTCAACAGGGGCGCACTGTGCACACTGTCATGAGTAAGCTGGAACATGCATGCGCAGTACACGGCGTCATGTGCGCGAGACAGACCATTCTTCGTGAGAAACAAAGCCATATGATAATTATACTAAATATATATGGACAAATACTAGCTGTATGAAACATATATGAAACATCAATTAGAAATAATATGTAAAAGTACATTGTACAGGATTTATTTTCTCTCAAATATTCTGAAATCTCATCCGTGGACGAGTTGTCCAGATGAGTTGTCCTGCAATCCTCGTTGACTGGCGCTGCCGCCTCACGACGCCATCTTGGATGGGTCACCCCGCGCAACCTGTGCATTTTCTTCTGAGAGCGCGCGCGCAAGAGAGAGAATAACTTATTTATTTACAACATGTAAGAAGTGTACGTGTGAAAAGAGTTGCAGAAAGCAAGGAGGCAATTTAATGTGAGTAGACTCATGATGCTCACAGCTGTATGGGACATATCAAATATAAATACTCACATCATCGGGCTGAGGTTCACTTTCAGGGTAAGGCTGAGAAAGGTTCACTGGTCTGGTCGGCTCTCGTCAGAATTCCTTCAAGTTTTTGGAAACAAAACAGGGACAAAGTTGCTTGTTCTGGGTTAACTCCGCTTGACTCTAGTGCTACCCGACAGTGAGATGCCCCATCCAATATGGTGGTGACGCGGGTTTACTCTGCAGCTCGGATGAGACGTCTACCTATACTTAAATAAAATTCTTAGCAGTGTAAACTTTAAAATGGAGTCATGAAGTATTTGTAGGAAAAAGCCTTTAAAGCTGGAACCTGCAGGCCAAAACTTATGGAGGGCTGATTGTGCCAACATTAAATAAATAAATGGACCATTAATTAATTAACTAAATGTGTCAATCATTTATTAAAATTGGAAAACAATTAATTAAATGTGTTATTAATTCATTAAAATATCAATTAAATTTATGTAAAACACATATATTAATATTTCACTATTTCATTAATTATTTATTTGCCTAAATGTGTCATTAATTAATTAAAATTGGAGTTAAATATATAAATGTGTCTAATTCATTAAAATATGAAATATTTTATGTTAAAACATTTAATCATTTCACTATTTAATTAATTATTTCATTGTCCGGTGTTGCACGGCTTCATGAATGAATTTTATCTGTCAAACTCACTCATCAAACTCAGTGGGCGGGGCCAATGCTGATCGAGTCAAACCCATTGCGTTGGTCTGAAGAGTTTCCGAACATGACGCTCCATTACCAGAGGATCTGCATGAACTTGAGGTCTTTTCCTGAGATGAGCTCCCACAAAAACGGACTGTGACCAAGATTCAAACTTCACCAAGTGAACCATTAGAATGGATTCTACAGTTTCAAAACACGGCGGTTACAATCATAGACGCCGCATCGCCATCTTGGTCTGGTCGCCGTTCTGCTCAGTGTGACCGTTTGACAGGGGCGATGAAGTGTCAGCGACTTTAATCAATCAGAACTCGCTGAATACTAAACTGATCTTCACCTGGTTTTCTTTCCTGCAAACGTCATACATGTAGATCTGATACAGGACATAAAATTAATTAAAACATTTTCTTTATTCATTTTAGGCATATGGCACTTTACATGAGTACAATCATATACTTAACCAATATCCATATAGTCCGTATATATACACATGCAAATTCACACACACATTTGTACAGTATATATATATATATATATATATATATATATATATATATATATATATATATATATATATATATATATAGTAAACATTTATAAAGAATAAATAAGGTCTGCATTCATACACTTTCATTCAGACAGTGCTCCCCTTCCTCTCTTGGTTCTGAAGTCCAGATTCCTCCTGTAATCAAACCTTCCCCTCTGTCAGTAAAAACTTTCTGTATGTTGTCTATTAGTTGTTTATTTCTAGCTTTGGGCATTAATTTTGCTGTTTAAACTTCAACCAGAGTTTAGTAGGGCAGAATCAATATGTAAAGCATTAGTGTGGTCCTGGAAGCCTTCTGAACCAGTCTGATGGCTCTTTTCTGGAGTGTGCACGACGGTCGGAGTGATGATTTGTAGGTGTTTCCCTAAACTTCACCACAGTAATTCAAATATGGAAGTATTAATGAACAGTATAGGATATGTAGTGCTTTAGATTGATAGAAATCATCAAGTTAAACACAAGAAGAGGACACCACCCTGCCTTAAACCTCTTTATAATGTAATGTAATAGTTTATATTGCAAATGTTTTCTGATGGCCATGGCCTCCAACGTGAGAGCAACACGTCCATATTCAGCCTGGTCTTCCTCACATCTTCTCTCCAGCAGATCCAGCAGCATCTTGTTCAGGCTTGTTCAAATATTGACAAGCAGCTATTGAAGATATTTACAAGAGTCATTTCCAAAACTTCCACTGGACAACATTAAGACTACCTTTGCAATGTATGTGGATGAGGGAGCGGTACATTTGGAGTCTCTGAGGTATTTGTATTTCTTTGGACCATGTGGGTGGAGTCTTCTTCTCTCGCCTCTCCACTTCTGTTAGGGTGAAAGAATTACAAGTGAATAATACAGCCTGTGACACCATGATAAAATGTGCTGCTCAGTAGTAATATTTTGGTTTATTTCTACTATAGCATTCTTGACTCAGTTGTAATCTAAGTCTGTATTGTGGAACGTGATTTATAAAGTCTCAGTTGGACTAATAGCAGGTGAACAAGCTGTAAACAAAGTGTAACTCATGGCAGCTGCTATGAGTTCATTGGTCGACAGAAATACAGAACAATAAGTTTATATTCGCAAAATTCAAACAACAGTAATGTTCCATCTTACCTGTGAAAAGTAATCCCCCGAGCCCTGCTTTCTACAGTCCGCCGATTCTTACAGGAATACTCCCCATGGTGCTCTGGTGTCCTGGATTCTCTGCTGCTGCAGTTTGTGTTTACAGGCTTGACGACCGGGCCAAGATGGCAGGAAATACGGCCGGCCAAGATGGCGGCTGTATTTCCTGCTCCGTGGCAGCCGATGCTGCGTCTCTTCTTTATAAAGTCTATGGTGGAAACAAGACGAGTCTGGAGTTTCCAGTCGGGAGCCGACTTTAACATCCAGAGCCACCCAGTGTATCTGAACATATTCACTTGCTCTGCAGCAATCCGTTATCTGAGATCAATCTGTTCTGACTTGATGTGCAGGAGAACCAATCAGGTGAAAGGACCCGCCCGCTGAGTTTGATGGGCGAGTTTGACAGATGAATTCATGAAGCAGTGCAACACCGGACCATGAAATAAATAAAATAATTAATAATTAATTAAATTGTAAAATAATTAAATATGTTTTTAAAATAATTGAATTCACATTTGAATGAATTAATGACAAATTAAATAAATTATTTAATGGTGTATTTATTCAATTAATTTTGACACAATCAGCCCTCCATAAAAACCGGCCCTTCAGATGACCTTGCAAAGTGTAAACTCAAGAAATAATTTCTCAATTAAATAAAATTACTTTCTTTTCCTCATGTGTCCACTGGGGGCGCACTGTTTAATTCCAAATAGAAATCACAGCACAACACTGAGAGACAGAATTGACCAGCAGGGGGCGGCAACACTCTCAGCCAGAGATAAGCGACGCTGCAGTGAAAGCGAGTTTCTTTATTGATGCAGAAAAGCGTCAGCATGAAAGATGTTTCAAGAGGGAGAGTTTGTGAAAACACGCTGAAGGCTGCTGAAGGAAAAACAGTCATTAATGTGTTCTTTTATTGATGAGGAAACAAGAGTGGAATTAATCACACAGTTTCACTGGTAATTACCTTAAGCAGAATACATGGAATAAAAGCGAGATCTCGGGCTCAAGCACCAGTCTGTCCGGGAGGATCAGGCTTCCATGGTCAAGAGCCCAGAGTACACGAAAACGTTGGTTTATAAGCATTTCTTTCACCCCTCCCTGCACATATGGTGTGGATATCACATGTTGTCTTGATCGAAACTGACGATATCTCGTGTTCTGTCCCGAGAAGTTGTAGATATCACAATCGTACTTTCTTCAGACAAGCAGGATGTCAGGTCGACATATGTTGCAAACTGGTGCCTGTAGTTGCATTCTCCCATATATGGTCATGTTATTAACAGCTCTGAGCAAAAGCAATACAAGCGGATTATACTGGCATGCAAGCTAATGTGTTGATAACTCATAACACCTATTTCTTCCTTTAATCCCCCTTTTGACATCTGGTAAGACCTGATGTCAACATACCTTAAATAGCCGTAGCAAGAGCGCAATGAGAGGGGCTGGGAGGCGGGTAGGGATATCTATCTTCACCGTCTCCCTGGGATGATGGCGGTAGCAAAGCAGCGCATTCCTATAGTCTACATAACACCAAACCTTAGGGTATAGTTTCCGCGTGGAAGCGAGATATGTAATTCAATCACAAACACTTTTATTTATTATTCTTGTCGTTGGCAGCTTGGCACGCTACATGACGGGGAGAACTCCTTCTCTCTCCCTTGGGTTGGAGGGGAGGTCTTTCACCTTTTCCCTCTTTCTTCGGAGTCGGGCGGGTCAGGGCAGACTACCTGACGGCCAGGGGTGACTCAGGGATTATTCTGCCCTGTGGTTGAGAGTCCCCCTTTTAGATGTCACGCACAGGTGCACAGGAAGACAGGTGGAACCACGTGTTCCCTTTTCCGGCCAGACGCACGGCGTGAGACGTTCTTTTTTTTCTTTTTTTTTTGCCCTTGTCTTGTTCGGCAGCTTGGGCCAACAATATGATGTGATTGAGAGCCTTCAGAGTCAGAACAGTTTTTGGTCTTGCAACAGGGAGAGACCTGGAGTCTCCTCCTGTTGCTGCCTCCATCAGAAGTTGGCATGGCTGCCGTACATGACCGGGGGGGGAACGCACAAAGAGAGAGAGAAGAGAAGAGAAGAGAAGAGAAGAGAAGAGAAGAGAAGGGAGGGGAGGGGAGGGGAGGGGAGGGGAGGAGAGGAGAGGAGAGGGAAGTTGAGGGGGAGGGGGGAGGGGATAACATACAATACCCTTGTTGTGCTACATATATTATTTGCAGTTATCACACTGATCCAAATACATTACAACAGTTATTAGATTAACCAGCCTGAGCAGCTCTGTCTAGACAGTAACATGAAGCAGGAACATGAATTAACAAAGAGGAAACAACAAAAGAGGAACATGATTTTTAAAGTTTGAGCAAATGATGACAGAGAACAAGCAATTTCAGAAGCACCTTTCATGAGGAGTGGAAGTGTGTGTGTGTGTGTGTGTGTGTGTGTGTGTGTGTGTGTGTGTGTGTGTGTGTGTGTGTGTGTGTGTGTGTGTGTGTGTGTGTGTGTGTGTGTGTGTGTGTGTGTGTGTGTGGTTTGTCCACTGGGTGTGGCCGGAACTGTTGTGGGGGGACCCGTAGCGACACCAGAGCGACCAGAAAGGGGGAGCGCGGCAGCAGGGGCCAGCCCGCCCCACCGGGGGAGGGTGGCAGAGGGAGGACTCACCCCCAGCGCCGCAGCGGGCACCTCCACCAGAAAGGGGGAGGCCCTGCACCCCCAGGGCCCCGACGCCCCCACCCTGGCTGGGTCTGCTGGTCTCCGATCTGTCTGGCGAACCTGGAGTGCATACACTGTACAAGTTTATAGTATTGTCGATGTGCGATCTTACCTGTAGCTTGTAGATGCGGTGGGGTGCTTGCAGGTCCAGGAAACGGTCTTCCTGTTTGTAACTCAAAAGGAGTGAACCCTGTTTGTGAGTTGATTGCCATTCGAACAGTCATTTGTGCGACAGGGAGTGCATCTGTCCACACTAAACTCGAGTCTTTGCACACTTTGGCAATCTTTTCTTTTAATGTGCGGTTCATTCTTTCCACCTTCCCTTGGGATTGTGGATGATAAACTGTACCAAATCTGTGTTTTAGCCCTTGTAGCTTTTCAACCTCCTGCAGGTCTTTGTTTTTGAAATGTGTACCATTGTCAGACCTGATGGCTTTTGGAAAACCATGATGTGGGATATAATGGTTTACCAATGCCTTTATTACTGACCGGGAGTCTTCCTTTCTGCAGGGATAAGCCTCCAGCCATCCGGTGTATGCATCCACCAGGACGAGCAGGTTCCTATATCCCCCAGATCTGACTCCCATGTCAGTAAAATCCATTACCATCTCCTGTCCTGGAAGCAGAGGAAACCTCTGCTTTCCCTGTCCCACCTTGGTGGTGGGTCTGGTATTAAATTGTTGACATGTTTCACACTGACTCACTTGTTCTTCCACCATTCTGTTTAGGTAGGGGTGCCACAAATTCTGTAACAACCTCCGGACTTCACTCTGGCCAACATGGCACGGCCCATGTGCTTCACTTATCAGATCCTTCAATAACCTAGCAGTTGAGACTGGACGTCCGTCCGGCCCTTGCCACATTCCCTGGTCCTTCTCTGCACCTGCTTCTTTCCAATTTGGAAGACAGTTTCACTCCAGGAGGAAGAGTGGAGAGAAAGGAGTAGCGCGCTCCTGTGTCTACCATGAGTTCAGTCTTTGTGCCGTTCACTAGTATTGGGAGGATGGGGTCGGTGAACACGTCATCCTCCCGGCCTCTCGGGCCCCGTCAGTACTTGGGGTAATTTCCCCAGCTCGGGCCGGGAGCTTGGCTTGGGTTTGGCGCTTGGTGCGGAGGAGGCTGCTGTGGGGGTTGAAGGGTCGGCTGGGCAGGTGGTGCGGCCTGCGGATACCCTTGTGGGGGTCCCCACTGAGCTCGTGGATTGATGGGGCAGCTTTGTGAAAAATGGCTAACTTGTCCGCAAATGTAGCAGGCATTGTTTGGTTGCGGCATGGGGCGGGGTCCGAAACGACCTCCTCCTCCCCTTTGACCTGTATTAAAACGGCCTCTTCCCCTGTTGGGAGGGCGCTGATTGGGCATTGGCATCTGTGGAACCACGTACACAGCCGGTGGGGGAGGCACAGGTGGAGCTGCAGTAACTGGGGCCTGAACCTGAGTCTGCTTTTTACCAGTGTT
Source organism: Lipophrys pholis (assembly GCF_963383615.2). Lineage (NCBI taxonomy): Eukaryota > Metazoa > Chordata > Actinopteri > Blenniiformes > Blenniidae > Lipophrys > Lipophrys pholis. The sequence continues at coordinate 59,020 of NW_028292039.1, read as the reverse complement.
AAATTTATTTTGGGTTTCCTGCAGCTGGTGTCGGGGTAGTGTGTAATTGAGGGTACAATGAGGGGATCTGGCCACCAGATGGCATACTCAGAAAGGGATTAGTCGAGGTGTTGCAGTCTGAGTCAAACCCTCCATGTTTGTCAGAGGTCACACCCTCCCGTTCAGTCGTACCGCCCCTCTGAGTCTGGTCTCCTGTCGCTTCCTGCTTTCTCATTCTGTTCACATGAGCCAGAGAGGCAGCTTGTCCGATGCGAATACACCATCTTCAATTTTTATATTGTTCAATAAATCTGTCGCGGTCACGTCTGCGTCGAGTCAATGCAGAGGTTTTTTGCTCTTCTAATGTACGTATCATTTTTAACAGGCAAGGTTCAGCCGCGCATATTGTTTCAAATAGATCGTGTTTTTCTTTATCTCGCGGAAGGAGGTTGTTTTTCAACATTCCTCCCCAGTGTTTTTGGAGTTTTTTTAGTTGGTTGACCAGCTATGATTACATTTACTGCTTTTAAGAATTGTTGACAAACCGTCTGATCCTGCTGTTTTTTTTAATTGTAAATTAAACCATTCTGTCTCTCTGTCAAATTCCCCATCCATTTTGTCTTTGAACTACCAGATTCTATTCATTAAATATTTTGTTCAATCTGACTCCGTTACTGTCCGCCCTCCTGGACAGATTCTCCAGACATACTGTTCCGTGAAGGAATGTCTCAAGGACAAATGAGTGGTTTCAGAAGGACAAGCTTCTACGTACGACCTAATGCCACACGCGGTCCCTCACTGGGCGTCTTTTCGCAAAACCACAAATTCTTTTAGACCTTTCACTTGCTGTATGATTCTGTAGTTCTTACAATACTTTTCTTCCTTTCTTGACACACTCGTATTAACGAATGCCGAACAGGAATACTTCGTATATGACTACCATCTACACGGTGGACCTCGGCGGGTCTCTTTTATTGTTCTCAAAATCACGTGGTCCAGCCACCACGTAACCAAAAACACAAAAAATTACACAGCAATCCTACCCTTAACCTACACTATTTCAATACTGCCCGTCGATCGGCCACACAGGGAAAAAATCTCGATCACGTCAGTTTTCAAGTCGTTCGGCCTCTACGAGGAACAGTCTCGATCACTTTTATCTTATTTCTTCTAGGTCGATCAGCCCTCAACGGGAACAGTCTCTATCACCTTAAAACATATGCAAAGTTTTTTATTACTTGTATTCTGTCACAGGTATTTTATCATTACCATTATTCTTTAAGTCGTGGGATGACAGACCAGACTAGATCACAATTTAAAATTTTCAATCTTACCAGTTATTTTGAGGCGCGCCGTGAAACCAGTCTGGTCTGAGGGTCCGCACGTTGTCTCCGACACCAATCACATCGGGGTCACCAAATTGAAGGAAAAACAGTCATTAATGTGTTCTTTTATTGATGAGGAAACGAGTGGAATTAATCACACAGTTTCACTGATCATTACCTTAAGCAGAATACATGGAATAAAAGCGAGATCTCGGGCTCAAGCACCAGTCTGTCCGGGAGGATCAGGCTTCCATGGTCAGGAGCCCAGAGTACACGAAAACGTTGGTTTATAAGCATTTCTTTCACCCCTCCCTGCACATATGGTGTGGATATCACATCTCGTGTTCTGTCCCGAGAAATTGTAGATATCACAATCGTACTTTCTTCAGACAAGCAGGATGTCAGGTCGACATATGTTGCAAACTGGTGCCTGTAGTTGCATTCTCCCATATATGGTCATGTTATTAACAGCTCTGAGCAAAAGCGATACTGTCATGGGACGGAACTGAGGCTCAAGTGCAGACAGCAAAACAGGAGACACAGAATTTGATTTACGGATTTATTCAAACTAAGGAAGAGCGGAAACAAGAAAAACCTACGCAGGCAAAAACTAATACTAAGAAGAAAACAGAAAACGATCGGGAAACTCCTGACGGAAAACTACTAGAAAACAAAGTACAAATGATCGCAGCCAAAGAGGGCAGGCGGAGGAGTCTGGCACAGGAGTGGGGAGACTCAGCTGCAGAGTGGGAAGGTTGGAGGGGATCGTAGTTCCAGGCAGGAGGCAGACAGGAATCCAGTTACGCATAGGACCAGGCTGAAGTACTTTACGGTTTGGCGGCAGTTAGTGGTCATGCCGTGTTTATATAGGAGGTGCAGGTGGTGAGGCCACTCCCCGCCGCAGCTGGAAGCAGTTGAGTTTATTGAAAGTGCGAGGTCATGCCCATGAGAGAGGAGGCCACCAGATGGTGCCAACGGACCAAATTAGGGTTGAGAAGTGGAGGGCCTGACAGATACAAGCGGATTATACTGGTATGTAAGCTAGTGCGTTGATAAGTCATAACACCTATTTCTTCCTTTACTGCAGAGATCCTGAGTTCTGAGAAGTGACAGGTTAGTGTGAAGAGAAACGTTCCAGCTCACATTTCACATGGAACTTTGTTTTCCTGTCAGACAATTTCAGCTTGTTCATCATCGATTTTGTACAAATGTCAATATTTTTTTTCTCTCCTCTATTTCTGTGGACATTTCTCAACACTGTTATCAGGAGTAAGATCACTGTCTGTTCTGCTGTTTCTGTTGTGTTCACTCTCTGTCTCTTGTCCTCAGAGTGTGAAGATGTCTGCTGCCAGCAATCTGCCCTCTGAAGATCAGTTTCTGTGCTCCATCTGTCTGCAAGTGTTCACTGATCCAGTCACCACACCCTGTGGACACAACTTCTGCAACCAGTGCATCAGGCAGTACTGGAACTCCAAGGTCAAATGTGACTGTCCCCTGTGTAAAGAGTGTTTCTACAAGAGACCTGAGCTGAGGGTCAACACTTTGCTCTCTGAGGTTGTTGCTCAGTTCCGACATGGAGCTGAACACAAAGTCAGCAGCAGCTCAGAGCAACAAGCTGCTGGACCAGGAGAAGTTCCCTGTGACGTCTGCACTGGAACCAAAGTGAAGGCCCTCAAGTCCTGCCTGGTGTGCCTGGTCTCCTACTGCCAGACTCACCTGGAGCCTCATCTGACAGTTCCAGTCCTGAAGAAACATCAGCTGATGGAGCCTGTGGAGAACCTGGAAGGCAGGATGTGTCCGAAGCACCAGAAACCTCTGGAGCTGTTCTGTAAGAGCGAGCAGACCATTGTCTGCATGATGTGCACTGTTTTAGAGCACAAGACTCACCAGGTTGTTCCTCTGAGTGAAGGATGTGAAGAAAAGAAGACGGAGCTGAGGAAGACGGAGGCTGAAATGAAGCAGATGATCCAGAAGAGACGAGTGAAGATGGAGGAGATCAGAGAGAGTCTGAAGAAGAGTAAAGCTGCTGCAGACAGAGAGAAAGCAGAAGGTGTTGAGGTGTTCACTGCTCTGATGGAGTGGGTGGAGAGAGCTCTGAAGCAGCTGAAGGAGAAGATTGAAGAGGAAGAGGAAGCCAGAGAGAAACAGGCTGAAGGTCTCCTCAAAGGCCTGGAAGAGGAGATCTGTGAGCTGACGAAGAGGAGCTCAGAGGTGCAGCAGCTCCTTCTCTCTGAAGACCAGCTCCACCTCCTCCAAGGCTTCTCCTCCCTGAAAGCTGCTCCACCCACCAAGGATTCGACGGAGGTCAGTGTCCGGCCATCATCATATGAGGGGACTGTGGAGAGAGCTGTGGCTCAGCTGGAGAAGACTCTTAGCACGGAGATGAAGAAGCTGATGAAGAAGCAGTCTGAGGCTCAGCTGAAGAGGAAGCAGTCTGAGGCTGAGCTGAAGAGGAAGCAGCAGTTTGCAGTGGATGTGACTCTTGATCCTGATTCAGCTCATCCTAAACTCATCCTGTCTGATGATGGAAAACAAGTGAGCCATGGTGATGTGAGCAAGAAGCTTCCAAACAACCCAGAAAGATTTTCTCGTTATAGTATTGTTTTAGGAAGACAAAGTTTCTCTTCAGGTAAATTTTACTTTGAGGTTCAGGTTAAAGGAAAGACTGGCTGGACTTTAGGAGTGAGCAAAGAGTCGATCAACAGGAAGGGAAAGATCACACTGAGCCCTGAAGAAGGTTTCTGGACAATACGGTTGAGAAACGGAAATCAGTACTTTGCTCGTGAGAACTGTTCTCTTGCTCTGTCTCTGAGGTTTGTTCCTGAGAAGGTGGGGGTGTTTGTGGATTACGAGGAGGGTCTGGTCTCTTTCTATGATGTAGATGCTGCAGCTCTGATCTACTCCTTCACTGGCTGCTGCTTCACTGGCAAACTCCTCCCGTTCTTCTGTCCGTTTGGTAATGGTGCTGGTAAAAACTCTGCACCTCTGATCATCTGTCCTGTCAGTCAAACTGTCTGATCAGGTTTTATCATTAAACGTCACCAACAACGAATAAACTGGTGAGAAAGTGAGAGATTAACTGGGATTCATGGGGAACAATTGTATGATTTCATTGAGCAGCAGTCCGTACCTCAAAGAAAAGCTTCATCTGACACTTTGTACAACACAAGTAAAGATGTGACGGGAAGAGGAACCACTGAGCCGCCAGTCAGTATAAACCTGATTCTTCCTGGCAGAGCACCTTCATGGTTGGGTTTAGACCTCCGTCAGACAGGTCAGTCTCACCCTCCTGAGGATGTGTTGCAACAGTAATCTTGCTCCATCAGGACATTCAGGGTCCGAGCGAGACCCTGTAGGAATGAAAGGAATTACTATTCTTCTTTTACTTTCTAATACTGCGCCAAACTGCTGCATTTGTGACGGCCTGAACTTTCCCAAACCCTCGTCAATATTTACACACCGTCGCTATTTTCGTCCTGTCTGGGGAAAACACCTGTTTTAAATGGAAGATTGTACAAAGTGGTTTAATAATACAGTCAGTAGTTACTAACATTTTAAATTCACAGATTTGATGCTCTGTATTCGGCTTTTAACACAACACACACTCTTTAGGTAACAGACCCGCGTTCCAGTCCCAGCTGCTGACTGGAGCCAAACTCTCAGAGAGATGATGATGATGATGATGATGATGATGATGATGAGAATATAATGTTATGTGGATGAAGTGTTAATAAAAGTGTTAATAAAAATTCACTCTGTCTGCTGCATCCTTCAACACAAACTCATTTTACTTTAGAGGCCACGTTGTGCAATTTGAGCTCAAGTAGACCAGGAAATAATCGAATCATAACCTATAAATAACTCTTAACACTTTGTTTTAGTACAACAAATATTAATATATCATTAAGAAGTTCACCTTTAATAAACCAACATTTTAAAACACACCACAAACCTGAAATTTGAAAAAGAGATCTGCAATTTCAACAATATTCTGCTTAAGTTTAACGTGTGCTTTACAACTTACAGATCCCAGTGGATTTCTATTAAGATGGTGGGATTTATGGTTGGTTATTAGCATTAAATTACTGTAAGTAATAGATTACTGAAAGTAATAAATCACTGGAAGTAATTTATGAAAAATTGAAATTATTAATGGAAGTAAACGGTCATTTACTCATTAACAACTCCTAAAGTAATTGAATAATTTCTTTAACAAAAAAAAAACATTTTCAAAAATTATTTATTAATAAAAAAAATTATTAATTTGCATAAATTTGTTATGTATGTATTAATGATAAATTGGGGCACCACCAGATAAACTGGAAATAACTAATACCAAAATATCAGTCTCCTTTGTAAAAAGTTTATTTAAGTTGGTTAATAATTCTGCATAAAATATAACAAACAAAGGGAAGGTGTGAGATCCGAGCACAGACTGTTACAAACCAGTGAATTGTCAACAATAAATACACAATAATCACCAAGAATCGTTCAATTCAGCTGACAGGCGTTTAATAATAAAATGTATTAATTCATCAATAATTCTGAAATCATTCCATAAATCAACACATTCAAATAGCAAACGACATCTAACACAGAGATCTAATCTATTAAACAGCAAACACTATGTACAAAGAGTGAGTGTGTGTGTATGTGTGTGTGTGTGTGTGTGTGTGTGTGGTCTGGAGTGGTGAGTGTGAGAGGGATTGCGATGACCCACGCGACCACTAGAGGCGTTTGACTCGCTCTTTCTGGGGACGCGGCAGTTGCTTAGCGGCCAGATGAACAAGACGTCCGTCGAGCGCGCATCTCGGAGCGAGGCAGTCTACCGAGGGCGTAACGAACGGGCGGTTCCGTTGGCCCGGTTCTGAGCGCCGGAGTTCTAAGTGGAGGTTGGGACCTGCAGTTAGACTCTTGTGATCGAGGGAGATCTGCTCTTGCAGCAGGTAACAGTTGGGTGTTACATGCAGTTGGTGTGTGAGCTTATCTTGATCAGGTAAGGGGGGCACGTAGCTGCGGGTTAGTGAAAGAGGGGGAGAGAAGAGAACAACAGAGAATTCTGACGACGCTCGGTTCTGAACCCTGGTTCCTCTACACAGAGCTCCCAGTGGGCCTGGAGCTCACGTGGACCTCTGGTTCTGAGGTGGAAAACCAGAGTCCTGGACTTGGTTGGTGCGCTTGAACACAAACATATGTGATGCTGCGGCCTTCTGAGCGGCACAATGAAACACATTGAACAGCGGGGCAGATGATTTGGAGAGGAGACGCTGGCTCTGGTCTCCAGAATCCCCCCAAAAGAAGGAAAAATAGAAGAAACAGACGACGTAGTCCAAACTGGGTCCTGCTCGTCCAGAAGGCTGGTCCTAGTGTGTCTTTTATTCCTATTGGGTGCTCTCTATACCATCCTGAGGTAGGAGAGACATGTCTCTCCCTCGATGGTCAGATTGAGAAGCAGAGAGAGTTGGTTGGAAAAGTTTCACCAAGGCTTGAATTTCGGACCCCTGTGGTGTTTGGGTCGAGTTCGATCATCCTCCTTGGCTGTCAACCTGGGGGGTCGTAAAACTGGCTCGCTCCCCTGCTGTTTTATGGCCTGTTCACTGTCCCTGGTGATTCTCCTCAGTCAGAGAAACTTCTGGAGGAGTTCACTGGAATCTTCAGCCCAACAATGTTTACATCTTCAAACTTTGCTGGAACTCCAAAATATAGAAGCTAGTTCATAGTATGATCAGAATAAGTTGTCAAATTCTAGAAATTATCTTTAATGTCGACACATTTCTACATCTGAGCAGTAATCCTGATCCCCTGAACTGCCCCACCACATAATACAGATACTAGTGCGCCCCTGATGGTCAAATAAATGTATTGCAGTTAATGCGAGCTGATTCTGGTCGTGGGGCTCATGTTTGACACGCCTGTTCTAAACAACTGTGTGAAACTCAGTGTTTTATTTGTCTGTTTATCTTACCTGTATTTTAGCCATCAAGGTAAGAGAAATGACAAAACTGCAACTATTGCAAATTAGAGCTCATTAAATATTCCTACATACATACATATATTCATATTATCCACTAACCCTAACTTGACAATAACGTCATAACATAGTGAAATATTTTTATATTTGTATATTAGATTAATAAATCCACTACCTATTTTTGATAAAGAAATGCAGTTTTGTTGACAGAGTACTACCTTATTAGCTACTAATATTACATTCTGATAAATATTTTTTAAATGCATCTTCATGAAAGAGAAATACACAGTTTGTGGTCTGAGTGCTACTGAACCAGAAGAAGAAGGAAAAAGAGCTGCAACTGAAATAAACTGGTGAGAAAGTGAGAGATTAACTGGGATTCATGGGGAACAATTGTGTGTCCGGAGGAGTTTTCAAGGAGACATGTTGGACAAAATAATACTGAAATAGTTTAGTCAAACATGAGGACATGGAGGACATCCTAAGCAGCTGCTTCATCCGCTCAGGGAAACCTTCAGTCACGTGTTTAAACAGCAGTCATGTGGCTATACAGTATATATGGTAGTAGCAGATGATCACTGCAATAAGTTCCTGGACTTCTTTCCTACTAAAATCCACAGCAGCCGCACTGCCCAGTGTCCTGCTCCCACTCCCATCGGCCTGACCACCGGGACACAGTTCAAGATCTTCCAGCTTCTTTGCTCCTTCCTCCTTGTTTCCCAGCAGGAGATCCAGGACAGTGTCAGGAAGATGAAGTCCACCTCGAGCCCTGAACCGTCGCCTGGTCAAGACTCACTTCTTCACTTTTGCACCTGTTGTCACCGCCATGGTCAGTCAGTGTCTCCAGTCTGGCTCCGTTCCCTCCCAAATGAAAACCTGAAAAAAACCCAGAACACTTGACTAATCTCAGACCCAGAGAACCTCTCAATCCTCTCTTAGGGACTGGAAGAGGTTGTTGCCTCACAACTCCATGACCACCTCAAACCAAACCAGCTCTTCCAAAGTTTCTATCTGGTTTCCGGCCTGCACACCCTCCCTCCTCATCCTCCCTCCTCATCATCCCTCCTCACCCTCCCTCCTCACCCTCCCTCCTCCCTCCTCACCCTCATCCTCCCTCCTCATCCTACCTCCTCATCCTCCCTCTTCATCCTCCCTCCTGACCCTCCCTCCTCATCCTCCCTCCACACCCTCCCTCCTCACCCTCCCTCCTCATCCTCCCTCCTCACCCACCCTCCTCATCCTCCCTAACCCTCCCTCATCCTCCATCCTCATCCTCCTCACCCTCCCTCCTCACCGTCCCTCATCCTCCCCCCTCATCCTCCCTTAACCCTTAACCATATAGAACATATGGAACATATGGACCATATAGAACATATGGAACATATGGACCATATAGAACATATGGACCATATAGACCATATGGAACATATAGAACATATGGACCATTTAGACCATATGGACCATATAGAACATATAGAACACACAGCATAGAGGTGGAGGATGAGCCCCTCCATGTCTGGACGTCAGGCTGTGATTTAAGATGCTGCCTTACTGCAACAGTTTGACTAGGCACAGAGTTTTTTCAGCATTTTCTTAAATAACTTTTCTCATTGCGATTTTGTCTGTTTTTCTTTCTTTTTTTGAAACTCCCTTCTTGTCTCTGTTGTCAAAAAGCGGTTGTAAAACCTTCTTTGCGGCTCCGTCACAGCATCCCAAAACCTTTGGCGTAGGTGATGGCCTTGAGCAGTCGTTCCCTCAGTTTGTCCTTGGAGGAGTACTCGGGGAGCAGCAGGGCGTTGAAACAGGTGTGGGAGGTCGGCAGCCTGCCGGAGAAAAGGACACGACAGTTTGAGTGAGAAACTTGACGAAACCAAAAACGTCAGTCAAGAGTAAGAAAATGTCTTGGAAAAGCTTCTTGACAGTAACTGTCAAACCCAAGATGTTAAACGACTCTCAAGAGTCAGGACCTGCATTCCTCAGTATTTGTCACTGCATGGATGATCATATTTGCAATTTTACACAGAAATTCAAGTAGCACTGTGTACAATTCATCCAGACTGAGTAAACTAGCAAGTCATGTGACCGGCTGCAGCAGATCAACTACCGAAGCTCAGAATTCACTGTTTCATAACATTACAGCAAAACGGAGGCGTTTCGGAGTTTGGTCTCGCTTTGTCGTCTTAAAATGGATCCTTTAAAATTTGGACAGAATTGTGCAAGTTACTGAATATGAGCTCAACAGTTCAACTGGAGTTACATCAGTCAGTGGGAGGAAGATGCTCTACAACCTGGATGTTAGCGCTCATTTAAAGAAAGAGATTTATCAACTGACATCCCAGGTCAACCACAACGTGCAGACAGCAGCAGGACGCTCAGAGCAGCGATTCATGCACCAGGAGTCGTTCTGCTTGAATTTAAAAACGACTCATTAATTCAGGATTCACCAGACTCTGGTTGTTTAGTGAAATAGTAACTGATCTGCTTCTCACTGGGGATGTTTGCTCAGGATTCTAGTAACGGTGAAGCTATTAGCTCAATTAGTGGGACGGGGAGACGGCGGCTCCACTGGAGCATCAGGTAAAGTAACTATGTGAGTAACTGAACTCCCAGTTACTAGTGTGTGGAGCGCCATTAGCATTAGCATAACGTTGAGGGGGGAGGGACTGCGACGTTACGAAGCATCAGAGGGACAAATGTATCGTCCTCCTTCAGTCTCCATCATGAATCTTCAGTCAAAGTGAAGCAGAAGTTGGACACACTTTGGTTTTAAATGAGCAACCGGAACCTTTTTAACGCGTGTTGGAACATTTCCCTGCCGGGTGGGTCCAGACCTCCTGACCTGTCCGTGTCGGAGCCGTTCTTAGCGATGATCATTTTCAGTTTTCCCAGGCCTCCCACTGGCGCTCTGTCTGTGCCGGTGGTGAACTGGAGAAACAGCCGCTTCTGCTCCTCTCCGAAGGAGTGAATGGTTTCCCAGAAGTCTCTGCAAGCGCCAAGATCAAACTGTGAGACGCCTCCACACCAAAACAGAAAGTGCTCCACTGAATCAGCTCCGCCTACTTGATGACTCGGCTGTCTCGGCTGTAGCCTCCGTCGTACTCCGTCGTCTTCTCAAGAGCTTCAAAGTCCAGCTTCTGAGGGGCGACAAAGTGTAGAGCGGTTAATAAAGAAACGAGCCACCTGCGAGAAACAAAGACGAAAATAAATCAGGACACGTGTCCTCACCCTGCTTCCACAGATGAGCAGCTCGACTTCCTCTGGTCGGAACAAGTATTTGAGCGGGGACTCGTTGGTGACCATCAGGAAACCTTTCTTAAAGGCTTTGAATTGTCTCTCAACGCTTGTGTTCAAGACGTAGTCAGCGTACAGATCTATGAACTCCTGACAACGAACCACACATGCAAAGAGCAGGAGGGAAAAAAATGAAACGCTTTTCAAGTGCTAGTGCACCGTTTTCTCTTTTTTTCAGCAATAAATCTGAGAGTTCTGTGTTTGGGGAACCTGCAGGATGTGAAATCAGCCAAGACAAGAAAAGGTTGTCAGTATTTTCTGCCACAATAAAAATAAATCATGTAAACCCTTTCAATTAATGTGAAACTGAAACAATAAAATAAAAAATACATTTATTACTGAAACTAAGAATATTTTTTGCATTTGAAAAACTTTGACGAAAGCAACACATTTCTGGAAAGTTACAATAGAGGCCCAAAAAGACTGTAAAGAGCATAAAATATCAGTAACTGTAAACATGCCCAATCCACTAATCCATCTTCTGGACTGTTTTATTCAACTCGGGGTTTCCAGGAGCTGGAGTCAAACTCTGCTGACGAGGAGCGAATGCAGGGAACATCGTGGACAAACACAGAGAACCAGAGTCACAGATGAATTGACTTTCACTAATACTGTCCATTTTGCAGGGCAGTGAGCCCAAACAGGCTCAGGGAGAACATGCAGTCTCACTGGTCCTGTTACAGCCTCTTATGTAACAAGTTGTTATGAAATATGTTGTAATGAAACCCAAAATGTAATAACTGCTGAATAATGTAAAAAGATTTAACAAGAATTTAAATGGGATCTTAATATGTTTAATGGTATACATTATTTTGTACTGGTGATTGGAGACATAGATTACAGATTATAGAGAACAGAAGACTATACATGACTTGGGCAACAGCAATCCTACATGAATACCTCAGACTGTATATAGATATATACGTTAGAAAACAACTGATAGTCCAAACTTTACTCATTCTTTCAATATTATTCAAATTGAAGCAGTTCCAAGTCCAATCCATAAATCAATCATAATTCACTTTATGATGTAATAAAACTATAACAATATTAGTGGAAAAATATTTTTTTCTGCCCCATAATGTAATATTTAAAGTTTTACATTTTGGGCTCAGCCTCTTGTTACATTATTAACCAGTTTTTATATTTCGGGTTAAATGACATTATATTATCTAACAATCCGGGTGGTCGTTACACATGGGGTTTGAACAAGCCTCTGGCCGCCGCCTCTGGCCGCCGCCTCTGGCCGCCGCCTCTGGCCGCCGCCTCTGGCCGCCGCCTCTGGCCGCCGCCTCTGGCCGCCGCCTCTGGCCGCCGCCTCTGGCCGCCGCCTCTGGCCGCCGCCTCTGGCCTCTGCAGCCTGACCTCAGAAGAGTTAATGATGCTTTGTTTGACTCTCGGATCGTGACACCAGTATGTTTATGAACCAAAGGTAAAAACCACAACAAACTATAAAATTCAAATGGAATTACAACTTTTGAGGGGAGGAAAGAGTTCAAACAAACTACTATATAAATCTGTAGCTGAAATGATAAACCTGCCATTAGTTTGATCTCCCACACTAATCCTCTTTTCTCCTCTTTTCTCCACTTTTAATTGACATTTGGAAGTTGCAATGAACAGGAGGCAGGACCAGTGTGTACTTTGAGGGCTCACCAAAGTGAAATGAACTTGTTAGGAAACGCTGGTATGAATCTAGAATTCTGGCTCTCCCTGACATGCATGTATTGGCGGACAAATTCATGAAGCTCCGGCTGAATTCCAGGCTGCTGGTGAATAATAACAGGCCTGTTTTAGTTATTCTTCATTTTGTTTTTTGCTTAATTGTTAAAGAAACTATAAAACTCCTTGTTTGACATTATTGTTAATGCTCATCTTAGACCCATTCTGACTGATATTACACTTCCTCTTCAGGAACTAATGTTTACACACCAGCGTTTTACTATTGTGAGGACATATTGACAACATGGTTTGACTCATGCTCCTTTTCCACTTTTGTCCACCTGATAGAAAAGGCTGAGGATTCATACAACATGATCACTAGGTGGGGTGTACTTAAATTACTCTTTCATCAGTGCAGCATTTTTACATGGACGTTCACAAAATGTGATTTGATCCCACAGTCCAAAAACATACATTTGAGGTAAATTAGTTGCAGGCAGGTGTGAATGTGAGTCTGTCCCTGTGATGCACTGCTGACTCCTCCTGGACACAGCCTGCCTTCACCCATAGTGGGGGAAAAAGACATTTAGAAGTTCGAGTTGCATAGAAATATGGATTTGGTGATGTTCCAACTCATTCTTGCTAATACATAGTACTTAAGACAATCAGATTATTATTATTTTTTTTTTTTACAATCTTCATGGAATTGAAACCCTGCAAAAATATGTTTGACCACTTGAGGGCAGCAAACACCAGAGAGACTTCAAACTGCTTCAGTAGAGCCTCACATTGTGCTGCTCTAGGCCTAGACTGCTGAGGGGATTTCCTCTCTCCCGTTGAAGGGAGTAACTCTACATTTGGAGCTTCTGTTTCTTGTCTTTCTTTCTTTCTCTCTGTGTAACAACATTACTGGAGCCACCAGATACTGCCGCCGTCTGTTTTTCTCCCTGACAGGAGGGGAGCAGGATCCAGGGGATCAGACCCAAGACTCCCAGAGTGGAGTTACCACGGTCCTACTACCCGACCCCACCACAGCACCGGGACCCCACCGCAACGGCTCGGCCCTTAAACTCCAGACTGAGATTGGTTCATCATCAGACCAACGCTCATCATAGACTTTTCTTAGTATTTGTACTTCTCTGGCCTGTCTGCCACTCTCTCTCTCCCTCTTCTATTCCTCTCTCTCCCTGTCCTATCCCATGTACTTCTCCCCCCAACCGGTCAAGGCGGATGGCCGTCCTTCCAGAGTCTAGGGTCCGCCCCATGGTTTCTTCCTGAAGAGGGAGTTCTTGAACTTCTCTCCATGCGAGGGAGTTTTTCCTGGTTTCCACTGTTGCTTGTTACATCTGCTGCTCTGGAAGGTTTAGTTAGGTTCTGTTGTTCTCTATCATTGTAAGAGGCTCTGAGATGTTTGGTGATGTGATTTAGCGCTTTACAAATAAAATTGAATTGAATTGAACTGAATTTTCTTCATTTATTTATTTGAAGCACATGTTGATGCTCCCAGGGAGAAGTATTTTTGGCTAAAAGAGGTTCCCTGTTCCAGCAGACAGTCTGGCTTTAATAGCAGCAAAAACAAAGTGAACAAAGTAAAGCTGCATATTGTAAACATCAACCAACCAACCAGCCCCTATAGCGCTCTCACTATAGGGGTTAATGAAACTTGTGTTAGTTGCATTTTCTCCCGTTTCTTCAGAAAGGCCTGATTCATCCAACAGTCCAAAAACATGCACTAAAGGTTAACCGGTTAGTGAATTGCTTGTAGATAATGTGAGTGTGTGTGATTGTTTCCATTTGACCTGTGCCTTCACCCAGTCAGCCAGGATCGGCTCCAGCCCCTTGAGGACTCCACAGCTTTGTGAAAGTAAATGGAAGAGCAAAGTTGTGATAACATGCTACCCAGCTCTATACAACAAAGATTTGACTAGTTTAGTGATTCCAAACATTTCTTTTTTTTTGGAGGCCCCCGAAGAAATCCTGCAGAGCCCCTCTCCACACACGACACTGATATATAACCACTCTCATGAGCAAAACCCGGAGGGAAGCGTCCTACAAGTTCCCAGGCTGAAAAGTGTCTCACTGCTGTTTTCTTAAATGGGGTGATATTATCCAGTGTTTCAACACTTTCACATGGTCTCGATGCTCCAGAAACGTTCTATTCAAAGTTTATTGCCCCAAATCCAGCTTTTCCTTGATTTTCCTCCATTTGAATATTGGATCATAGGAGCTGCATTCAGAATCTGCTGTGTCTGTGTGTGTTGGACTGACTCCGCCCACACATGCCCATCTTGGGAAGAGGAGGAAGTACTTCCTCTTGTGGTGCCATGTGCCTGAGCAGAGCTGCCTAACTGTGGGAGGAGTCAAAGGGAGGGCCTACCTTGATTGTCATTGGCTAAACCCCTGATGACACTATATAGGGTTTGATTTCTGATTGGCTGGTTGGAGCAACACACTTTTTAAAACCTGAAACAAGCCAGAGAGAGAGAGGACCAGTGATGCCTGTAACGCATTAATAATTAATCTAATGCGTTACTATTTCCAAACCAGTAATATTATATATATAGATTACAGTTACTTCTCCATGTCACTGTGCTATTCACTCACTATCATAACGTCCCGCAGGACGAGTTTCTGTCTGCAAAGCTGCTTTATTATCAAACAGAACCGGCCGCTCCTCCACTCTCCTTCAAACTGACTCAGACACATGATGCAGTGCCTGCATGCAGTCTCTGCACTCACCTTCCCCGCCCCCTTCTCCACTCTCAGCCAATCACAGGCCAACTCGCTCGAACAGTGCATTCAGGTAACACAAAAGAATCAGAATAAATATAGAGATAAATGGTGAAACAACAGACTACAACTAAACCTCCAGCTAAATAAATACATAGTAATATTAAAAATCTGATAATAAAAGCCTGAGTCAGATATAAATACAACAAAGAATGAAGGTTTAAAGGTTAGAATATGTATAAGCAGGAGGCCAGGCAGTGATCAGCAGAGTTTTTGGAAGTCCGTAGAGCCAGGTATAAACTCTGGAGGGATCAGGCTTTCTCCGCCGCTGGCCCCAGACTCAGGAACAAACTGCCCCCCTGACTTAAGAACCACCAACCTTGGCCTCTTCAAATCCAGGCTCAAAACCCATTTATTCAGACTGGCTTTTAATATTCAGTAATATGGTGAAATTAAATTAAATTAAATTGAATTGAATTGAATTGAATTGAATTGAATTGAATTGAATTGAATTGAATTGAATTGAATTGAATTGAATTGAATTGAATTGAATTAAATTAAATTAAATTGTCAATAAAGTGTATGTTTTTACTCTTGTTCTCTTTTTATTCATTTCATTCTCATTTTACTGTCTGATTTGAACAGAAAGCACTTTGGTCATCTCGAGGGCTTTATAAATAAATGTTGATTGATTGATTGAATCAGTTTGATTAGTTTTTCTTTATGCACACAAACAGTCCTGAAACAAACCAGCGGTTGAAATACAACAAGAGGAGCATTTTTGTGAAAGCAGAAGAAATCCAAAAGTGTAGTGAAACATCAACCGAGTGTCCTGATGTTTGAACCCATTGTTTTGAAAAACACAAAGTAATCCCATTTCAGAAATGAGACAAACCAAATGAGACAAACCGCTTAATTTTCTCTTTGTGCATCAAAGATGATCAATATGAGCTCCGGTTTGTTTTTACTGAACACATGTTTCTGCAACCTTGACCACCAGGAGAGACATTTGTCCCTTTGACAATGGAATATCACAAGCTTTAATATGTTGTTTTGCTCTGTGACTCAAAACTGTAGTTTATGTTGCATTGAGGAATTTAAGGAAAGAAGAGAAGAGGAAGTGAGAAATGTCTTGTCTGTCTGTCCACATTGAATCAAACCGTTTTTATGAAAGGAGTCAGGAAGTCCACTTTATTTATGACATATTAAAACATTATTTCATTCAGACGTCACACTTATCTGCTCTGGTTGCAAGAAAAGAGTATATTGTTTAAGTTTTAGTGCAATAAAATAAAAAAGGTGTAAAGCTGAGAGGAGGAGCCAGAAAGAGGAGGTCCTCCGGTTCCCTCTGGCTCCCTCAGTTCTTCAGACAAACGTTTCAGTTTGGGTGTGAGGGCCTTTCTACTGATTTCACTTGGATTCGATCAAATACTGGTGAGTACTGCTGCTCTCGTTTACACTAACTTTCAACAAGCACATTGAAGTCAAAGTCCACCAACTTTCAGGGAAAAGTCGAAAAGTACAAACTCTGGGATGCAGCTCAGGTGGAAAATTCTATTTTGAAGGATTCTGACTGGTGTTTATCAATCCGGGTAAAACAGAAAGAAATCACTTGACAGAAAGTCCTGCTATATAATGACTAAATGTGTTGCGCAGCTCGAATTAAATCGAAAGTGAAAGTGTTGCAGCTCACACGTAAACAAGTGGAGCAGCAACGGTCAGTATTCTAGAATGATCCAGAGAAACTTTCTCCGTTTTGACGTTCTTTTTTTAAGACCAACCGGCAGACAGAATTCACAGCAAACATCCACAACATGTGTTTGATTTTCTTCTCCGTGGCGTCAATAGACGTAATACACGGACACGCCTCGTTGACTGTGGACGGTGAACAGAGCCGCAAAGTCAACAGGGGCGCACCGTGCACACTGTCATGAGTAAGCTGGAACATGCATGCGCAGTACACGGCGTCATGTGCGCGAGACAGACCATTCTTCGTGAGAAACAAAGCCATATGATAATTATACTAAATATATATGGACAAATACTAGCTGTATGAAACATATATGAAACATCAATTAGAAATAATAAGTAAAAGTACATTGTACAGGATTTATTTTCTCTCAAATATTCTGAAATCTCATCCGTGGACGAGTTGTCCAGATGAGTTGTCCTGCAATCCTCGTTGACTGGCGCTGCCGCCTCACGACGCCATCTTGGATGGGTCACCCCGCGCACCCTGTGCATTTTCTTCTGAGAGCGCGCGCAAGAGAGAGAATAACTTATTTATTTACAACATGTAAGAAGTGTACGTGTGAAAAGAGTTGCAGAAAGCAAGGAGGCAATTTAATGTGAGTAGACTCATGATGCTCACAGCTGTATGGGACATATCAAATATAAATACTCACATCATCGGGCTGAGGTTCACTTTCAGGGTAAGGCTGAGAAAGGTTCACTGGTCTGGTCGGCTCTCGTCAGAATTCCTTCAAGTTTTTGGAAACAAAACAGGGACAAAGTTGCTGATTCTGGGTTAACTCCGCTTGACTCTAGTGCTACCCGACAGTGAGATGCCCCATCCAATATGGTGGTGACGCGGGTTTACTCTGCAGCTCGGATGAGACGTCTACCTATACTTAAATAAAATTCTTAGCAGTGTAAACTTTAAAATGGAGTCATGAAGTATTTGTAGGAAAAAGCCTTTAAAGCTGGAACCTGCAGGACAAAACTTATGGAGGGCTGATTGTGCCAACATTAAATAAATAAATAGACCATTAATTAATTTACTAAATGTGTCAATCATTTATTAAAATTGGAAAACAATTAATTAAATGTGTTATTAATTCATTAAAATATCAATTCAATTTATGTAAAACACATATATTAATATTTCACTATTTCATTAATTATTTATTTGCCTAAATGTGTCATTAATTAATTAAAATTGGAATTAAATATATAAATGTGTCTAATTCATTAAAATATGAAATATTTTATGTTAAAACATTTAATCATTTCACTATTTAATTAATTATTTCATTGTCCGGTTTTGCACGGCTTCATGAATGAATTTTATCCGTCAAACTCACTCATCAAACTCAGTGGGCGGGGCCAATGCTGATCGAGTCAAACCCATTGCGTTGGTCTGAAGAGTTTCCGAACATGACGCTCCATTACCAGAGGATCTGCATGAACTTTAGGTCTTTTCCTGAGATGAGCTCCCACAAAAACAGACTGTGACCAAGATTCAAACTTCACCAAGTGAACCACTAGAATGGATTCTACAGTTTCAAAACACGGCGGTTACAATCATAGACGCCGCATCGCCATCTTGGTCTGGTCGCCGTTCTGCTCAGTGTGACCGTTTGACAGGGGCGATGAAGTGTCAGCGACTTTAATCAATCAGAACTCGCTGAATACTAAACTGATCTTCACCTGGTTTTCTTTCCTGCAAACGTCATACATGTAGATCTGATACAGGACATAAAATTAATTAAAACATTTTCTTTATTCATTTTAGGCATATGGCACTTTACATGAGTACAATCATATACTTAACCAATATCCATATAGTCCGTATATATACACATGCAAATTCACACACACATTTGTACAGTATATATATATATATATATATATATATATACACATATATATTGTAAACATTTATAAAGAATAAATAAGGTCTGCATTCATACACTTTCATTCAGACAGTGCTCCCCTTCCTCTCTTGGTTCTGAAGTCCAGATTCCTCCTGTAATCAAACCTTCCCCTCTATCAGTAAAAACTTTCTGTATGTTGTCTATTAGTTGTTTATTTCTAGCTTTGGGCATTAATTTTGCTGTTTAAACTTCAACCAGAGTTTAGTAGGGCAGAATCAATATGTAAGGCATTAGTGTGGTCCTGGAAGCCTTCTGAACCAGTCTGATGGCTCTTTTCTGGAGTGTGCACGACGGTCGGAGTGATGATTTGTAGGTGTTTCCCTAAACTTCACCACAGTAATTCAAATATGGAAGTATTAATGAACAGTATAGGATATGTAGTGCTTTAGATTGATAGAAATCCTCAAGTTAAACACAAGAAGAGGACACCACCCTGCCTTAAACCTCTTTATAATGTAATGTAATGTAATAGTTTATATTGCAAATGTTTTCTGATGGCCATGGCCTCCAACGTGAGAGCAACACGTCCATATTCAGCCTGGTCTTCCTCACATCTTCTCTCCAGCAGATCCAGCAGCATCTTGTTCAGGCTTGTTCAAATATTGACAAGCAGCTATTGAAGATATTTACAAGAGTCATTTCCAAAACTTCAACTGGACAACATTAAGACTACCTTTGCAATGTATGTGGATGAGGGAGCAGTACATTTGGAGTCTCTGAGGTATTTGTATTTCTTTGGACCATGTGGGTGGAGTCTTCTTCTCTCGCCTCTCCACTTCTGTTAGGGTGAAAGAATTACAAGTGAATAATACAGCCTGTGACACCATGATAAAATGTGCTGCTCAGTAGTAATATTTTGGTTTATTTCTACAATAGCATTCTTGACTCAGTTGTAATCTAAGTCTGTATTGTGGAACATGTGATTTATATAGTCTCAGTTGGACTAATAGCAGGTGAACAAGCTGTAAACAAAGTGTAACTCATGGCAGCTGCTATGAGTTCATTGGTCGACAGAAATACAGAACAATAAGTTTATATTCCCAAAATTCAAACAACAGTAATGTTCCATCTTACCTGTGAAAAGTAATCCCCCGAGCCCTGCTTTCTACAGTCCGCCGATTCTTACAGGAAGACTCCCCATGGTGCTCTGGTGTCCTGGATTCTCTGCTGCTGCAGTTTGTGTTTACAGGCTTGACGACCGGGCCAAGATGGCAGGAAATACGGCCGACCAAGATGGCGGCTGTATTTCCTGCTCCGTGGCAGCCGATGCTGCGTCTCTTCTTTATAAAGTCTATGGTGGAAACAAGACGAGTCTGGAGTTTCCAGTCGGGAGCCGACTTTAACATCCAGAGCCACCCAGTGTATCTGAACATATTCACTTGCTCTGCAGCAATCCGTTATCTGAGATCAATCTGTTCTGACTTGATGTGCAGGAGAACCAATCAGGTGAAAGGACCCGCCCACTGAGTTTGATGGGCGAGTTTGACAGATGAATTCATGAAGCAGTGCAACACCGGACCATGAAATAAATAAAATAATTAATAACTAATTCAATTGTAAAATAATTAAATATGTTTTTAAAATAATTGAATTCACATTTGAATGAAGTAATGACACATTAAATAAATTATTTAATGGTGTATTTATTCAATTAATTTTGACACAATCAGCCCTCCATAAAAACCGGCCCTTCAGATGACCTTGCAAAGTGTAAACTCAAGAAATAATTTCTCAATTAAAAAAAAAAGGACTTTCTTTTCCTCATGTGTCCACTGGGGGCGCACTGTTTAAATCCAAATAGAAATCACTATCAGTAAGATCACTGTCTGTTCTGCTGTTTCTGTTGTGTTCACTCTCTGTCTCTTGTCCTCAGAGTGTGAAGATGTCTGCTGCCAGCAGTCTGCCCTCTGAAGATCAGTTTCTGTGCTCCATCTGTCTGCAAGTGTTCACTGATCCAGTCTCCACACCCTGTGGACACAACTTCTGCAACCAGTGCATCAGGCAGTACTGGAACTCCAAGGTCAAATGTGACTGTCCCCTGTGTAAAGAGTGTTTCTACAAGAGACCTGAGCTGAGGGTCAACACTTTGCTCTCTGAGGTTGTTGCTCAGTTCCGACATGGAGCTGAACACAAAGTCAGCAGCAGCTCAGAGCAACAAGCTGCTGGACCAGGAGAAGTTCCCTGTGACGCCTGCACTGGAACCAAAGTGAAGGCCCTCAAGTCCTGCCTGGTGTGCCTGGTCTCCTACTGCCAGACTCACCTGGAGCCTCATCTGAGAGTTCCAGTCCTGAAGAAACATCAGCTGATGGAGCCTGTGGAGAACCTGGAAGGCAGGATGTGTCCGAAGCACCAGAAACCTCTGGAGCTGTTCTGTAAGAGCGAGCAGACCATTGTCTGCATGATGTGCACTGTTTTAGAGCACAAGACTCACCAGGTTGTTCCTCTGAGTGAAGGATGTGAAGAAAAGAAGACGGAGCTGAGGAAGACGGAGGCTGAAATGAAGCAGATGATCCAGAAGAGACGAGTGAAGATGGAGATCAGAGAGTGTCTGAAGAAGAGTAAAGCTGCTGCAGACAGAGAGAAAGCAGAAGGTGTTGAGGTGTTCACTGCTCTGATGGAGTGGGTGGAGAGAGCTCTGAAGCAGCTGAAGGAGAAGATTGAAGAGGAAGAGGAAGCCAGAGAGAAACAGGCTGAAGGTCTCCTCAAAGACCTGGAAGAGGAGATCTGTGAGCTGACGAAGAGGAGCTCAGAGGTGCAGCAGCTCCTTCTCTCTGAAGACCAGCTCCACCTCCTCCAAGGCTTCTCCTCCCTGAAAGCTGCTCCACCCACCAAGGACTGGACGGAGGTCAGCGTCCAACCATCATCATATGAGGGGACTGTGGAGAGAGCTGTGGCTCAGCTGGAGGAGACTCTCAGCACGGAGAAGAAGAAGCTGATGAAGAAGCAGTCTGAGGCTGAGCTGAAGAAGAAGCAGCAGTTTGCAGTGGATGTGACTCTTGATCCTGATTCAGCTCATCCTGAACTCATCCTGTCTGATGATGGAAAACAAGTGAGCCATGGTGATGTGAGGAAGAAGCTTCCAAACAACCCAGAAAGATTTTCTCGTTATAGTATTGTTTTAGGAAAACAAAGTTTCTCTTCAGGTAAATTTTACTTTGAGGTTCAGGTTAAAGGAAAGACTGACTGGACTTTAGGAGTGAGCAAAGAGTCGATCAACAGGAAGGGAAAGATCACACTGAGCCCTGAAGAAGGTTTCTGGACAATACACTTGAGAAATGGAAATCAGTACTTTGCTGTTGAGAACTGTTCTCTTGCTCTGTCTCTGAGGTTTGTTCCTGAGAAGGTGGGGGTGTTTGTGGATTACGAGGAGGGTCTGGTCTCTTTCTATGATGTAGATGCTGCAGCTCTGATCTACTCCTTCACTGGCTGCTGCTTCACTGGCAAACTCCTCCCGTTCTTCTGTCCCTGTGATAATGATGGTGGTAGAAACTCTGCACCTCTGATCATCTGTCCTGTCAGTCAAACTGTCTGATCAGGTTTTATCATTAAACGTCACCAACAACGAATAAACTGGTGAGAAAGTGAGAGATTAACTGGGATTCATGGGGAACAATTGTGTGTCCGGAGGAGTTTTCAAGGAGACATGTTGGACAAAATAATACTGAAATAGTTTAGTCAAACATGAGGACATGGAGGACATCCTAAGCAGCTGCTTCATCCGCTCAGGGAAACCTTCAGTCACGTGTTTAAACAGCAGTCATGTGGCTATACAGTATATATGGTAGTAGCAGATGATCACTGCAATAAGTTCCTGGACTTCTTTACTACTAAAATCCACAGCAGCCGCACTGCCCAGTGTCCTGCTCCCACTCCCATCGGCCTGACCACCGGGACACAGTTCAAGATCTTCCAGCTTCTTTGCTCCTTCCTCCTTGTTTCCCAGCAGGAGATCCAGGACAGTGTCAGGAAGATGAAGTCCACCTCGAGCCCTGAACCGTCGCGCCTGGTCAAGACTCACTTCTTCACTTTTGCACCTGTTGTCACCGCCATGGTCAGTCAGTGTCTCCAGTCTGGCTCCGTTCCCTCCCAAATGAAAACCTGAAAAAAAGCCAGAACACTTGACTAATCTCAGACCCAGAGAACCTCTCAATCCTCTCTTAGGGACTGGAAGAGGTTGTTGCCTCACAACTCCATGACCACCTCAAACCAAACCAGCTCTTCCAAAGTTTCTATCTGGTTTCCGGCCTGCACACCCTCCCTCCTCATCCTCCCTCCTCATCCTCCCTCCTCACCCTCATCCTCCCTCCCTCACCCTCCCTCCTCATCCTACCTCCTCATCCTCCCTCCTCATCCTACCTCCTCACCCTCCCTCCTCACACTCCCTCCTCCCTCCTCACCCTCATCCTCCCTCCCTCACCCTCCCTCCTCACCCTCCCTCCTCATCCTCTCTCCTCACCCTCCCTCCTCACCCTCCTTAACCCTCCCTCCTCATCCTCCCTCACCCTCCCTCCTCATCTTCCCTCCTCACCCTCATCCTCCCTCCCTCACCCTCCCTCCTCATCCTCCCTCCTAACCCTCCCTGCTCACCCTCCATCCTCATCATCACCCTCCCTCCTCATCCTCCCTCATCCTCCCTCCTCCCTCCTCACCCTCCCTCCTCACCCTCCTTAACCCTCCTCCCTCATCCTCCCTCCTCATCCTCCTCACCCTCCCTCCTCATCCTCGCTCCTCACCCTCCCTCTTCACCCTCCTTAACCCTCCTCCCTCATCCTCCCTAACCCTCCCTCATTCTCTCTCACCCTCCCTCCTCACCCTCCTCCTCATCCTCCCTAACCCTCCCCCATTCTCCCTCATCCTCCCTTATCCTCCCTCCTCATCCTCCCTCTTCACCGTCCCTCATCCTCCCTCCTCATCCTCCCTTATCCTCCCTCTTCACCGTCCCTCATCCTCCCTCCTCATCCTGTTCGACCTTTCTGCAGCATTTGACACCGTCACCTAGTGATGTCGGCACCGTGTTAATTAGTACTGCGTTACTCTCATATGACCACGTTTTTCAGTAACAAGTAATCCAACGAGTTACTATCTCCAAACCAGTGATCAGATTAAAGTTACTGTGCGTTACTATTGTAGAGTCTCACAGGACGACTTTCTTGTTTGTGAAGCCGTTTTATTATTAAGCAGAGCCTCCTTCCTACACACACACACACACACACACACACACACACACACACACACACACACACACACACACACACACACACACACACGCAGTCAATGCAGGCACACTTGACCCGCCCCCTTCTTCACTCTCAGCCAATCACAGGCCAACTCGCTCTAATACATTCAAGTCACACAAAAGAATCGGAATAAATAAACAAATGTAGCCAGGTGTAAAATTGTGTAAAATAATGTTTTTTTTTTCATGTATTTCATTTAAGTTAAAATGTCAATTTCAAGTCTGTGATTTTTTAGTTCCTTTTTATTTCAATCGCAGCAATGCTTCAGGTTGTTCTGTTTTGATTGGTTGTGTGAACCTTCACCTGTGACGGGGAAAGGAGCGTCAGAGATCAGGTGAAGGGAGTGGTTGATTTAATTAGGAGGTCAGCTGGAGACTCGAGGCGCGTTGGTGATTGAGACACACCGGTCCGCACACAGGGAGCGAAGCGGGTGTTTTGCGTGCCGCGGTGGACAGATCTGTCGGTGAGACGATCTGGGAGAGGACTGTGAAAGGACAGCTGGATGCGCAACAGATAACTTCCACCGGCGCCGATCAGCTGTTCCCGGACTGAGCCTGTCAGACGGGTAGGAGGGAATCCTTCCAGTTCTGTGGGACCAGGTACCACTTTGTTTTGTTTTTTCTCCTCCTCAGGGAGGAAAGGACTGAGGATATTCCTTATTTTGCTGTGTGGAATCCCGGGCAACGAAGCAGGCCTGCGCTTTGAGTTTTGGGGTTAAAATGATTATGAACTAATTACCAGTGTGCACACTGTGATAGAAAATACATTTTATTTAACCTGATTATATCAATTGGATAATTTTGAGTTATTGTGAATTGTTGCCAGTGTCTTTTGTTTACGCACCTGTTTAATGGAGTTTGTTTTTTTATTAAAATGGGAAGGATTTTAGTTCACTGTTTTCCAGGAAGTATTCATTTCAAATAAGTAGTTGTGCCGTTAGTGTCAACAATATCAGAAGCCCAAGCACAGAAAGACACAAAAGATAGTCAAGTTAGACTTATCAAAATACGAGAGTTATGTGTCACAGAACTCGGAGCCCTTTCCAATAGAGAATAGGAATAGCTGGGCTACACAAACAAATAAAGAATGCAACAAGAGACTACAACTACATCACCAGATAAATAAAAACCAGTAATAGTAAAAATCTGTCAGATATAAATACAAAGAATGAAGGTCAAAGGTTAAATATGTATCAGCAGGAGGCCAGGCAGTGACCAGAACTGAGTTTATGGTCAAACCGGTTGTTATTTCTATGGTGGGGGATGTCAGTAGCTGCTAAAAGTAACTAAAATGTTACTTGTAACCAGTTACTTTTACAGTAAAGGAACTAATTTACTTTTTGAAGGAGTAACTACTCATCAAGAATTGGATTACTTTTTCAAGATAACTGTGGCAACACTGATTGTGACACATATTACTGCTGGAAAACCATTAGAAAGTGAATTTTGCACAATATGATTATTAACGTAAACCACACGGCTGGACGACACTCATTAAGGCGCTTCAAACAAAGTTTGTAAATT
This sequence comes from Lipophrys pholis, assembly GCF_963383615.2. Lineage (NCBI taxonomy): Eukaryota > Metazoa > Chordata > Actinopteri > Blenniiformes > Blenniidae > Lipophrys > Lipophrys pholis. Next base: position 33,646 of record NW_028292039.1, on the reverse strand, counting down.
AGTTTTTACCTTTATTTACTTTGCATAATAGTGGCTTTACAGAGGAGTTTCACATTACCTTGCACGTTCTTCATGTACCTGAGATATTTGGCTAAGAAACATTCTCCGTGGATGTTTTTATTCAGAAAAGCATTTCACCTTTGGTGACTGCACCTACACTGGTAGCAGCCACAGCGTGTCGGCAAATCAACCCGTAGGAACAGAAGGCTTTTTTCTTTCAAAGTGATGTGAAAGTCTGAACCGAGTCAGTGAAAACTTGCTAGAAGCCTGCCGGCTGTGGAAAACAAACTCAAGCCAGGTCGACAACAAACAGTGTTCAAGACATACATAGTAAAAGAGGCACATCACTACGTGGGAATAGTTAAAATAGGTTTAAGTTTGGCGGCGTGCTCGTCATCACACACAAGTTTCAATTCAAAGTTGCCTGTGAGACTTGTTTGAATCCGCAGTAATACAAAAGGCTTCCCTTCAATAGCCTACCTTGGCAATTGCACCCAAAGAGCACCATAATGCCCCGAGCCTGAAAACACTGCTCTGCAAAATAAAACAACTTCAAACTGAATTAATAAATATTTTGTGTGTGCTCAGTGTAAGTGCACTTTCACAGTCTATTACATCAAATATTATTAATGTCAAACAAAAACACACGTGAACAATGATCAAAACAAACTAGCAGGCTTCGGTTTTGACCTCTTTGGGGAATCGAGTGACTCTACAGAAGGCGAGGCGTCAGCAGGTAGGACTAACGGTGGCGTTCACAGCGAGGCAGCATCCACAAGCAGTTTGTGCGAAATCAGTCTTTAAAAAATCAGACACATGACGGCACTCCTGTCAATGTGAAGCTTCTTCTTTTAGTTAATGAATGATTGTGGAAGTTTCAGCAGTTTTTAGCAGAGTAAAACCTAAATGTTGATAAAAATAAAGAAAAATTAAAGATTTTTTTCAATTAAATGTTGCATGTTTCTTTGTTAACTTATCACCATTGTTTTGTTGTGTGAATATTGGGCCAAACAATGTGATTAATTGCGGGAAATCAAATGCTAAATTGTGATTAAACAGTCAATCGATGCCCAGAACTAGTAAATAGTGTCACCAAATGGTCGACAACTTGAAAACTTAATACTATTGAACTGAAGTAAAAATGTCCACCATTAAACATTTTCTAATCCAATTCAGTTAAACAGCAAAATTCTCAGCAAACATGCATTTGATTTCCACTAAATTAATTTAATTGTTTTGTCTGACTGCATACGAGTTTTCATGAGGTCAAGAAAACGACAACTTTTTCCAATTTAGTTTGCAATAAATGTCTATAAGTGGTACTGGTGTTTAGTTGAATAAGAAGGTTCTTGGTGTCAATTGATAATAATAATAATAATAATGATAATAATTAATTGAAAGTTGATGTGTGTTTGGTTCAGTGTGTTTACTGCTGTTCAGAGGTACAAAAGCTTCACGGCTGCACTGACAGAACATATAGACCATATGGACCATATGGACCATATAGAACATATGGACCATATAGAACATATGGACCATATAGACCATATAGAACATACAGAACATATAGAACACACAGCATAGAGGTGGAGGATGAGACCCTCCATGTCTGGACGTCAGGCTGTGATTTAAGATGCTGCCTTACTGCAACAGTTTGACTAGGCACAGAGTTATTTCAGCATTTTCTTAAATAACTTTTCTCATTGCGATTTTGTCTGTTTTTCTTTCTTTTTTTGAAACTCCCTTCTTGTCTCTGTTGTCAAAAAGCGGTTGTAAAACCTTCTTTGCGGCTCCGTCACAGCATCCCAAAGCCTTTGGCGTAGGTGATGGCCTTGAGCAGTCGTTCCCTCAGTTTGTCCTTGGAGGAGTACTCGGGGAGCAGCAGGGCGTTGAAACAGGTGTGGGAGGTCGGCAGCCTGCCGGAGAAAAGGACACGACAGTTTGAGTGAGAAACTTGACGAAACCAAAAACGTCAGTCAAGAGTAAGAAAATGTCTTGGAAAAGCTTCTTGAGGACTTCCGGTCACGTGAGGGTGAAGATGGCTGCGTGAGAGCTCGGCTCCAGACTGGACTTCCACTTATCCCTCTTTAAATCAGGAGATTTTGTGTTTAAGTGTCCCTCGGCACGTTCCAATGTCAGGGGGAGACGAAAAGGGCCGCAACATGGCGTTGAGGAGCAAGAGGAGAGACACAGATGTGGAGGATGTAGCTAGCACTGGCGCGGCTACGCTAGCAGAAACGGCCCCGCTAGCTCTTGTTCGGGACACCATAAGCGAGACGATGACCAAAGCAATGACAGAACTGGAAAACAAGATCTCGAAACAGCTATCGGAGTTCCAGTTTAATTTTCAACTGGATGTAAAGAACCAGCTTGGTGAGATGAGAGCAGACACTAACCGGAGGATGGAGGAGGCCGCGGGGAAAACAGAGACCGTGTCACGCCGAACGGACGAGGCCGAGGGGCGCATTGAAGAGGTGGAATCACTCGGCACGGAGGTTGATGAGGCTCTAAAGGAGCTGCGCCTGACTCAGCTCGAATTGAAATCAAAGATAACAGAGCTCGAAGGACACTCCCGCCGCAACAACATCCGAATTTACGGTATTAAAGAAGGCGCCGAGGGGACCTCTGTGGCCCATTTCATTGAAAACCTTATAAAAACGGAACTGAATGAGAGCGCCGTAATGAATGACCTGGGTATTGAGCGTGCACACCGTGCGCTTGGACCTAAACCTGCAGATACGGCCCCTCCCAGATCCACTATTGTAAGATTTCTGAAATATTCAACAAAAGAAAAGATCATCAGTGCGGCGTGGAAAAAGCCCATTACGGTGGAAGGGAAGCGGATATTCTTTGACCATGACTATGCGACCGGAGTGATGGAAAAACGTAAAGCATACCTGCCAATCAAGAAGGCTTTGAAGGCGGCGGGCATCAGATTTCACACACCGATGACCCGGATGCGTGTATTCCCAAGAGATGCCAGTGGGGAAAACCAAGATGGCGGTGTTGTGGGCGCCGCCATATTTATTTCTTGGTCGCCGCCATCTTGAAATGGTGCAATGCGGAAGCATGGACGGAAAAGACGCAAAATGACGCGCCGGAAGTGACGTATGTAGAAGCCGACCCACCGGATGTGACGAAATGGACTGACCGTGAAGGAAGATACGTACACGAAAGCCGACCCACAGGAAGTGACGTGTGGACCAAACATGCAGGAAGTTACGTAGACGACACGCAAATGCCAGAAGTGACGTGGCGAGACCCACTCGACCGAAATTAAATCGGGCAACATTTCTTTTTTCGTCTTTGGATTCTTCACACGTGTACTCGAAGCTCAACGGAGTAAAGGATTTTCTTCTGTTAAGGTAAATAATTGCTTTCTTGTCTATGTAGAACATATCAGCCTGCACTAATAAGAATGAAATGGTAGCTGTAGTTATATCAGTATTAATGAGAGTAGGAATAGTTTTATAGTTTTGTTAGGAGCAATGCACGTAAGATCAGCTCGAATGTTTATGTTGCTCTTTCGATCTTTGTTCCATGTGTTGGTTTATTAAAAACCTGTTTTATTACCACAAGAAAACTTGCTAAAGTAAATGTGGGTTGAAAAGCTGTTTGTTGAAATGAAAAGAAGTGGCAAAAGGACCTTCTCACTCCTTCAACCGCATCACTCAGGCCTCCAGCATGGAGCCAGACTCTGCTCAGCCTGGTTGGCTTTTAGTTTGAACTAACAACATGTAACACACATGAACCATCACTCATCCACCTACATATCCACTGATAAAAAGATCACACCTAATCCATCTGATTCCTCAGCCTCTGCCTCGTGAAATGATGTTAGAGTATTACTTTGTCTCCAGCCAGTGTGTGTGTGTGTGTGTGTGTGTGTGTGTGTGTGTGTGTGTGTGTGTGTGTGTGTGTGTGTGTGTGTGTGTGTGTGTGTGTGTGTGTGTGTGTGTGTGTGTGTGTGTGTGTGTGTGTGTGTGTGTGTGTGTGTGTGTGTGTGTGTGTGTGTGTGTGTGTGTGTGTGTGTGTGTGTGTGTGTGTGTGTGTGTGTGTGTGTGTGTGTGTGTGTGTGTGTGTGTGTGTGTGTCTAGGATTCAGATAATTCATATTACGTTTTTTTTTTCTCTGATTCTTTATAAGACATAAAGGAAATGATTTTTTGTTTGTTTTGCAGGATTTTATATCTACATGTTTACATTCTGGAATGGGTGGAGAATGGGTGGAGGTCACAGTTTCCAGAGGCTGGCTTCATGTCCATTGTGCTGGAAAATCCACAAATTTTCCCAATGCATCATTCAGCTGTGGATGTAATACCCAAAAAGAGAGTACAGGTACTCCAATAGTTGGTTCAGTACTTCAATAGATGCAGGTGGTATGGCAGAATGAGAGAAACACCTGGTGACATATTGAGCTGCACTCCTTTATGTTGAATAGAACAGTTTGATGATCACCTTGTGAAAGCAACATGTCAGCTGATTCAACAGTGTGCTGATTCCTTTTGTTAAATGACAGGAACAAATAAACTCCAGTAGTTTTGACTTTAATCAAAGTGTAAATGTCACAGTTGGTGCTGCTTTTTATCTCATTTTAACTCATTTTAATCTGCAGGATGATTGAGGTGTTGAAGGGGGGTGGTCCTGACTGTATTCTCCAGAGAGCAGATCAAGGTGAGTGAAACTAACTGTGCTGTTAGTGGTTCTATTCCCTAGAGCTGCTATATGTTCTCTCTTTGTCTTCAGATCTTACATGATGATGTCATGGAGTCGAGGGTCTGTTCAGACAGAATAAACCTCTGGAAGATGCCGTCAGCATCACTTTCCCTGAAGCAGCAGCTCAAACTGAGGATGTTTCCTTTCAGTGAGCAGCAGGTAAGAAAACACCTCATCAATCAAGTTTGAGAGTTTTTACATAACATAAGCTTGATTTGTTTACTTTTATTCCTCTGTGTTGCAGCAGATCTTGGAGATGCTGAAGGAGATGGAGGAAGTCACAGGAATCCAGAAGGAGGACCAGAGACTCATCCGTTACGTTTTGATGTTTTTCTCCCAGAAGTAAGATGATCAATGGAATGGAGGACATCATAGAAGTAGAGTGCTCAATATATTGAGTTTTTGGAAAGCTATCTACATACACCTTGTCAATGTTTTTCAGATCATCATCAACATCCTGATGGCCGAAGGTCCTACAAGGCTTGAGGCAGAGGTCATCATAGCCAGTGGGAGAAAGTTCTATCATCCTCTCACAGGGGAACCAACCGTACATGATGAACAAGAGAGTCTGAAGGCATCCGGTGATGTAGTAGTAATCCTACATCTTCCTGTGTTCATCTGATAGTAGTGTGATGCTGCACTGCTGTCGCTAAACACTATCTTATCTATTGGAATCTGTACATTTGCATAATTTCTCTAAAATCAAGAATATATTGATAGAGTGACACTGAGAAGTTAATCCATGCATTTACTTCCAGAGTAACTATTGTAACTCCCTATTATCAGGGGGTCCAAGTCACTGCTTAAAAAGTCTTCAACTAAATCAAAAGATCTTAAAGAACTACTGGTCCCAGATCTCCCCAGAACACTTGGTTCTCAGAGTGCTGGCTTACTGGAGGTTCCTAGCTTTTCTAAAAGTAGAATGGAGGCAGAGCTTTCAGCTTTCAGGTTCCTCTGATGTGGAACCAGATCCAGTTTCAGTTAAAGAGTCTGACACAGCCTCTCATTTGAAGGTTAGGATGAAGACTTTTCTATTAAAGTTTACAGTGAGAGCTGCTTCAGGACACCTGACACCATTTTCTAGTTTAGCTGCCAGAGGTTCAGACTGCTGGAGGACCTAAACTGAGCTTCTTTCCTTTTTTATTCACCACTATTACATGTCACTATTACATGTCACTAACATTTACCTTTCTCTCCTGTAGTCTGTCTCTCAACCTCCCTGCTGGATGTCTGACAGTAGAGCTGAAGGTGGATTGAAGCCTCCTGTCCTGATCAGTCTTCACAGAGTGGATCTCTCTCTTATCTGTCTGTCTGTCCTCTCCTCTGTCCTCTCCTCTGTCCTCTCCTCTGTCCTCTGTCCTCTCCCCCCACCCGGCCAGCAGGAAGCCTCCACCTCTGAGTCTGGTTTCTGCAGGTCTCTTCCTGTTAGAGGGAGTTCTTCCTTTCCACAGTCGCTCATGTGGATTTGTTGGGTTTTCTCTGTTACAGTGCCCAGTGATTGTATATATAATAAAGAACAATGACATGATTTATGATGGCTTTATTCTTTTAAAGGTGTCATAGGTGTTTGTTGAAGGTTTGTCATGGACATTTCCTCCTTCCTGCTGAAGAAACTACAGTTATTCTCCATTCTGGTCCTTTGTTTTGCTTCATGCAGCCACATTGTCACGGATGAATGAAGGAGGCAGATCAGTTTGGTAGCTGACCTGGAGGAAATATGACAAATAGACATCCTGAACTAATTCTACCTTGTTTCATTGTCAATTCATTTCTAGTCATACATTATTGCCTCAAATAGCAATGTTTTCATTTCTTTTCAGAAGGTTTGTAGTGATTCCATCTGAGCCTGGAGATCAGTCAGAGGCTGTTTTCATCATGATTCTTTAATTTAAATCCTCCTCACATAAAGGTTTCATCATTTACAGTAATAAATGATTTAAAGTAATTCAGCATTTTGTTTAGAATAAGAAGAATCATACAGGTATCTAAAGAAATTCAAGATCTCCTTCACTATACTTTTTGGTTCTAAGTATTCTTCCCCATTCATCATGAGAGTGAATCTTTTCTTTCTAGGCTGAATGTGGGATATGATGGTTGCCCGGCTAGCTCAGTTGGTAGCGCCTGAGACTAACAAGCTCTAGGTAGTGGGTTCGTATCCCACGCCAGGCACCACCTTCCCGTGGGCTCACCACCTGCAGGAAGGTTCTTAATTGGTGCGATGTGATCTGGGTGACAGTGCTCAGACTGTCACCCAGCTCTTCCCAGAACTAGCCATGAAGCAACTTTAGCCACTGACGTCATTCTGCCTTTTAAATATGGCGGCGACCACTATAAGTATGGCGGGGACCGTAAACAAGCATGTCGGCAACCACAAACAAGTATGACGGCGCCCTTACGCCGCCATTATTTGATACCGCACTGGCGGGGTTTCAATTTTGAGAATAGTATGGCGCTGTCCGTGTGCCATTATGGCGGCGACCGCTAACAACTATGTCAGCACCCGCAAACAAGTATGTCAGCGGCCATAAGCCACCATCTTGATACCGCACTGGCGGGGTTTCAATTCTGGAGAAGTACGGTCGCACTGCGGATCATGTACTCTTGCCTCCCACCGACGGTGGCGCTGTGATTGTGCTTTGGAACAAAATGGCGGCGACCTGCAGGAAGCGGCCATATTTCATGTACTACCGCCTCCCACCGAGAGTGGCGCTGTGGTGGTGATTCAGAACAAAATGGCGGAACAATGTGGCGGCGATCATAAGGAAGCAGCCATATTGTCGGCCATTTTGGATTCCCCACTGGCAGCCTCTCGGAAAACCCGGAAGTCGACCCTCTTCTTCGCTTGATGAGAGTAAACAACGGCGCATCGCGTTGCTGCCCTCTTCAGGCTGTCTGTGTGAGCTTCAAACTCGCCCACCAGTTGATTTAGATGTTTATCTGGCTGCTGCAGTTTTAATAAAAAAATAAATAAAAAATACACACGGTGCAAATAGATTGACTGGAGAGGGGCTAGGATTTATTAAGCGTACCCCTACTCCTTTTCAAGCATGTTAGCTTTTCTACTGCAATCTATGTTTTTTCCCTTTTGTGTTTGAAATTAAACAAAAAATGACTAAATAAAACCTTACTTTTGTTATGTTATTTGAAATAGCATGGAATAAATTTAGCATTATTTCATATCCCAGGTGTTGGTTAAATGTTTTTTTTTATTCATTTAATTCATGAACAAACCTTGTCTTAATATTTAATATAAAAAAGATTTAAATACAAATGGAAATCCCACCTTTTTTCAACTAACTTTATTGAAAGAGCAAATTCCCTCATTAAGAATGAATATTTTGTTAAAATCACATGTTGCACTTTTTTCCTTTGCTTTTTCATTCACTGCTGAGCCGGATGAGGAGCTGCAGAGCCTCCAGAAAGGACGTAGGGTCGGCACTCGGTGGCAGTAAGGACTCAAACTGGCTGATGCCAAAGCTGGTGACCTGGCAGGCAAGGCTTGAGACAAAGAACCTGGCAACACCATCTTGTAGACTGAGGAACTCTTGATCCAGCAAATGAGTCAGGCAGCCCTTTATTTTATAGTTGATATTCATCTACAAAGTTGTCAGGAGAATTTCCTAGAAAAAACTTCAGGGAGACAGAATACACAAAGTTTAAGACCATTTTATTCCATTATTCTTGAAAGAAGAGAATGTCACAGTACAACCTTTCCAATAAAAAAATAAGACATGCAAACATGAGAATTACATTTTGTTGGAGCTCAGTTGAATATAATTCCAATTTTAGTTCAACGGACTTAATGGCTCACAGTAAGAAAAACATACAATCCTCCCCCCAACTCCTTTCAATGTGATGGTTCTGAAAGTAAAGAGAAGGGATTTGCATATCACAAATAACCTCTGAGTGCACGTAAACAACAACAAAAGATTTAAATGCATGATAAAGTAAAACATAATTTTTTTTAACAATACCATTCCTGCAAAGCAACATCAGGATTTAATCATCAGAATATTAATTATCAGAGCACGTCAATTTCACAAAGTACCGCTCAGAAAAAGAACAGCAACAGTTTCCCGATATCAAATCGAAAAAAGAAAATCGGATGGTTTCCGGTTTTTCGTTCTCCGACATCAAAACGAAAATCGAATGGCCGGAAGGTACACGGACCACCGAGGCGGTCACCCCGACTCGGGATGTGTTCGGCCTGGTGGTGGTTGCGAGGATGAGGAAAGGATGAGGTGGTAGTCGGCGTTTCAGAATGAAATCAGGTTTATTTTAAATGTTCTTGTTCCAAAAGTTGACACAAACATTTGTTTCCAGCCTCACAGCAGGCTGGCTGCCACAGTCTTACTCTGTCAGTCTGTCAGCCCCCTGCACACTGAAGGTGTGACTCCTTAAATAAGGCCCGCCCCACCCTTAATTCAGCCAATCAGGACAGGCCGGAATAAAACAAATGTCCAAGGGGTGTTTAACCCACCCGAAATTAACATGACTGAAAAATTATAATAATAAAGTAGCTGAGCCATCAGAAAACCATTATAACATTACACCTCCATACAATACACTATTTTAACCCGTCACCAATTTCCCACTATACATATTTACACATACATCTACAAACAATGCACCCCTACACCCAGTGGACTGTGCCAGCTGCAGTCTGACGGCTGAAATGCAGCTACTCCAGCAGCGCGCGCTCCGCTGAGTAAAGTCTGACTGGCAGTGCAGGAAGTGCGTGCGGTGAGTTCTGTTGGGAGTTTTGCCACTAGACAGAAGTTATACGGTGTGCCACTGACACGGGATGTAGGGGGTACCTCCCTACAGGCCCAGGATGTTGGATAACTACTGTCCGCAGTGGTGATGGATTGATTTTTATGTCTCTGTTGTGGCAAAATGTGCGCTGATGCGCACTCCGGCCCCACCCACGTCAGTGTGGGTGACGCAACGCCACAACCCGTCTCCAACCCACACTCCCAACGTTCACAAGCACTCCCCTTTTTCCACCGTGTGCAGGTGACCTCAAGTCTTTATTTTAAAGGGAGAAGGGACTATCACCTTCTCACACACTTCCTCTTCAGGAACTAATGTTTACACACCAGCGTTTTACTATTGTGAGGACATATTGACAACATGGTTTGACTCCTGCTCCTTTTCCACTTTTGTCCACCTGATAGAAAAGACTGAGGATTCATACAACATAATCACTAGGTGGGGTGTGCTTAAATTACTCTTTCATCAGTGCAGCATTTTTACATGGACGTTCACAAAATGTGATTTGATCCCACAGTCCAAAAACATACATTTGAGGTAAATTAGTTGCAGGCAGGTGTGAATGTGAGTCTGTCCCTGTGATGCACTGCTGATTCCTCCTGGACACAGCCTGCCTTCACCCATAGTGGGGAAAAAAGACATTTAGAAGTTCGAGTTGCATAGAAATATGGATTTGGTGATGTTCCATCTCATTCTTGCTAATACATAGTACTTAAAGGGGACATATCATGCTAAATCCACTTTTTTAGCCCTTAAATGCATGTTGTTGTATATTTAGAGTGTTTAGAAGTACAGAAAAGTTCAAAGTAGTCTCTTCAGGTGCTCCGTTGATATCTTTATATTCTGTTTTGGTCATATTTTGCGATCGGTTTCGATTTTTCTATTCTCTATTACGTTTTTTGAACAATGACGTCACAGTATTCGCAGCGGAACTGCCAAATTAGGACATCGACACTTCGAGCAATCCGCCATTTTTGTTTCTCGCTGCGATTTTGTAGTCCAACCGAAGTTACGAGAGGATAAGTCGAAATGTTCGGTTGTTGGATGTAGTAACCCACAAGCTTCGTTACACCGTCTCCCAGCATCAGAACCTTTTCGAAGTGCCTGGTTGAGTTTTATTTTTCACAGAAATGTACCCACATCTGTGGGTAAGGTCATTTTTGTGTGCGCGAATCACTTTAAGGACGACTGCTTCAGCAACCTCCGCCAGTATAAAGAAGGATTTGCCGAAAGACTTGGTCTGATTGAGCGGTCAGTTCCTTCTATCTATGGAGACGACGAACAGAGCACTTCGGTAAGCTGTATATAACGCTAAAAAGTGTGATGATAAGACGTCCCTGTCATTGTTTTGTTAGCATTAGCAGTTGCACCGTCTTCATATGTTAGCGCTGTGTGCTCGTTTTAGATTATAATGTAACTTCTGTGTTAAATAGTCGTTGTAATACAGGCAGTATTGTAGTAGTGGGCATGGATGGAGAAGTTAGTGTAAATATAGTAACACACCATTGCGTTACATCCATATGAAGACGTTGTTCTGCAGGTGCATCATCGTCATTTTCATCTCGCTCCGCCGGGTCCGACTCTGGCTCCAACATGTATGGCTGGATGGACAAATCTTCCCTTGTTGACATTTTGTAAATAATGTGTGAATATGAAGTTTCTGCGCCGCTAGATAATTGTATCTGTTCTATCAAACTACAAAGATGGCCGAACAGGGTGGAGTTGAACCGAGTGTCACCTCTGCAACCTGGAGAGGAGGCGGGGTATGAAGAGACCGCCCCAAAACGAGTTGCTCTCAGAAGCACATCAGAAAAGGGGTTGAAAAGGGGCCTGTGGAGCTCTAATAATGAGGAATTCAGACCCAAGCATTGCAGTTCCGCTTTATATAGACCACAACTGTATGATTTATATGTAAAAAGGAAGGATTTAAAAGCATGATATGTCTCCTTTAAGACAATCAGCTTCTTTTTTTTTTTTACAATCTTCATGGAATTGAAACCCTGCAAAAATATGTTTGACCACTTGAGGGCAGCAAACTGCTTCAGTAGAGCCTCACATTTTCTTCATTTATTTATTTGAAGCACATGTTGTTGATGCTCCCAGGGAGAAGTATTTTTGGCTAAAAGAGGTTCCCTGTTCCAGCAGACAGTCTGGCTTTAATAGCAGCAAAAACAAAGTGAACAAAGTAAAGCTGCATATTGTAAACATCAACCAACCAACCAGCCCCTATAGCGCTCTCACTATAGGGGTTAATGAAACTTGTGTTAGTTGCATTTTCTCCCGTTTCTTCAGAAAGGCCTGATTCATCCAACAGTCCAAAAACATGCACTAAAGGTTAACCGGTTAGTGAATTGCTTGTAGATAATGTGAGTGTGTGTGATTGTTTCCATTTGACCTGTGCCTTCACCCAGTCAGCCAGGATCGGCTCCAGCCCCTTGAGGACTCCACAGCTTTGTGAAAGTAAATGGAAGAGCAAAGTTGTGATAACATGCTACCCAGCTCTATACAACAAAGATTTGACTAGTTTAGTGATTCCAAACATTTTTTTTTTTTTGGAGGCCCCCGAAGAAATCCTGCAGAGCCCCTCTCCAAACACTACACTGATATATAACCACTCTCATGAGCAAAACCCGGAGGGAAGCGTCCTACAAGTTCCCAGGCTGAAAAGTGTCTCACTGCTGTTTTCTTAAATGGGGTGATATTATCCAGTGTTTCAACACTTTCACATGGTCTCGATGCTCTAGAAACGTTCTATTCAAAGTTTATTGCCCCAAATCCAGCTTTTCCTTGATTTTCCTCCATTTAAATATTGGATCATAGGAGCTACATTCAGAATCTGCTGTGTCTGTGTGTGCTGGACTGACTCCGCCCACACATGCCCATCTTGGGAAGAGGAGGAAGTACTTCCTCTTGTGGTGCCATGTGCCAGAGCAGAGCTGCCTAACTGTGGGAGGAGTCAAAGGGAGGAGCCTACCTTGATTGTCATTGGCTAAACCCCTGATGACACTATATAGGGTTTGATTTCTGATTGGCTGGTTGGAGCAACACACTTTTTAAAACCTGAAACAAGCCAGAGAGAGAGAGGACCAGTGATGCCTGTAACGCATTAATAATTAATCTAATGCGTTGTTACTATTTCCAAACCAGTAATATTATATATATAGATTACAGTTACTTCTCCATGTCACTGTGCTATTCACTCACTATCATAACGTCCCGCAGGACGAGTTTCTGTCTGCAAAGCTGCTTTATTATCAAACAGAACCGGCCGCTCCTCCACTCTCCTTCAAACTGACTCAGACACATGATGCAGTGCCTGCATGCAGTCTCTGCACTCACCTTCCCCGCCCCCTTCTCCACTCTCAGCCAATCACAGGCCAACTCGCTCGAACAGTGCATTCAGGTAACACAAAAGAATCAGAATAAATAAAGAGATAAATGGTGAAACAACAGACTACAACTAAATCTGCAGCTAAATAAATACATAGTAATATTAAAAATCTGATAATAAAAGCCTGAGTCAGATATAAATACAACAAAGAATGAAGGTTTAAATGTTAGAATATGTATAAGCAGGAGGCCAGGCAGTGATCAGCAGAGTTTTTGGAAGTCCCTAGAGCCAGGTATAAACTCTGGAGGGATCAGGCTTTCTCAGCCGCTGGCCCCAGACTCAGGAACAAACTGCCCCCCTGACATAAGCATCACCAACCTTGGCCTCTTCAAATCCAGGCTCAAAACCCATTTATTCAGGCTGGCTTTTAATATTCAGTAATATGGTGAAATTAAATTAAATTAAATTGAATTGAATTGAATTGAATTGAATTGAATTAAATTGTCAAGATAGTGTATGTTTTTACTCTTGTTCTCTTTTTATTCATTTCATTCTCATTTTACTGTCTGATTTGAACAGAAAGCACTTTGGTCATCTCGAGGGCTTTATAAATAAATGTTGATTGATTGATTGATTCTGTTTGATTAGTTTTTCTTTATGCACACAAACAGTCCTGAAACAAACCAGCGGTTGAAATACAACAAGAGGAGCATTTTTGTGAAAGCAGAAGAAATCCAAAAGTGTAGTGAAACATCAACCGAGTGTCCTGATGTTTGAACCCATTGTTTTGAAAAACACAAAGTAATCCCATTTCAGAAATGAGACAAACCAAATGAGACAAACCGCTTAATTTTCTCTTTGTGCATCAAAGATGATCAATATGAGCTCCGGTTTGTTTTTACTGAACACATGTTTCTGCAACCTTGACCACCAGGAGAGACATTTGTCCCTTTGACAATGGAATATCACAAGCTTTAATATGTTGTTTTGCTCTGTGACTCAAAACTGTAGTTTATGTTGCATTGAGGAATTTAAGGAAAGAAGAGAAGAGGAAGTGAGAAATGTCTTGTCTGTCTGTCCACATTGAATCAAACCGTTTTTATGAAAGGAGTCAGGAAGTCCACTTTATTTATGACATATTAAAACATTATTTCATTCAGACGTCACACTTATCTGCTCTGGTTGCAAGAAAAGAGTATATTGTTGAAGTTTTAGTGCAATAAAATAAAAAAGGTGTAAAGCTGAGAGGAGGAGCCAGAAAGAGGAGGTCCTCCGGCTCCCTCTGGCTCCCTCAGTTCTTCAGACAAACGTTTCAGTTTGGGTGTGAGGGCCTTTCTACTGATTTCACTTGGATTCGATCAAATACTGGTGAGTACTGCTGCTCTCGTTTACACTAACTTTCAACAAGCACATTGAAGTCAAAGTCCACCAACTTTCAGGGAAAAGTCGAAAAGTACAAACTCTGGGATGCAGCTCAGGTGGAAAATTCTATTTTGAAGGTTTTTGACTGGTGTTTATCAATCCGGGTAAAACAGAAAGAAATCACTTGACAGAAAGTCCTGCTATATAATGACTAAATGTGTTGCGCAGCTCGAATTAAATCGAAAGTGAAAGTGTTGCAGCTCACACGTAAACAACTGGAGCAGCAACGGTCAGTATTCTAGAATGATCCAGAGAAACTTTCTCCGTTTTGACGTTCTTTTTTTAAGACCAACCGGCAGACAGAATTCACAGCAAACATCCACAACATGTGTTTGATTTTCTTCTCCGTGGCGTCAATAGACGTAATACACGGACACGCCTCGTTGACTGTGGACGGTGAACAGAGCCGCAAAGTCAACAGGGGCGCACCGTGCACACTGTCATGAGTAAGCTGGAACATGCATGCGCAGTACACGGCGTCATGTGCGCGAGACAGACCATTCTTCGTGAGAATAAAAGACATATGATAATTATACTAAATATATATGGACAAATACTAGCTGTATGAAACTTATATGAAACATTAATTAGAAATAATATGTAAAAGTACATTGTACAGGATTTATTTTCTCCCAAATATTCTGAAATCTCATCCGTGGACGAGTTGTCCAGATGAGTTGTCCTGCAATCCTCGTTGACTGGCGCTGCCGCCTCACGACGCCATCTTGGATGGGTCACCCCGCGCACCCTGTGCATTTTCTTCTGAGAGCGCGCGCAAGAGAGAGAATAACTTATTTATTTACAACATGTAAGAAGTGTACGTGTGAAAAGAGTTGCAGAAAGCAAGGAGGCAATTTAATGTGAGTAGACTCATGATGCTCACAGCTGTATGGGACATATCAAATATAAATACTCACATCATCGGGCTGAGGTTCACTTTCAGGGTAAGGCTGAGAAAGGTTCACTGGTCTGGTCGGCTCTCGTCAGAATTCCTTCAAGTTTTTGGAAACAAAACAGGGACAAAGTTGCTGGTTCTGGGTTAACTCCGCTTGACTCTAGTGCTACCCGACAGTGAGATGCCCCATCCAATATGGTGGTGACGCGGGTTTACTCTGCAGCACGGATGAGACGTCTACCTATACTTAAATAAAATTCTTAGCAGTGTAAACTTTAAAATGGAGTCATGAAGTATTTGTAGGAAAAAGCCTTTAAAGCTGGAACCTGCAGGACAAAACTTATGGAGGGCTGATTGTGCCAACATTAAATAAATAAATAGACCATTAATTAATTAACTAAATGTGTCAATCATTTATTAAAATTGGAAAACAATTAATGAAATGTGTTATTAATTCATTAAAATATCAATTAAATTTATGTAAAACACATGTATTATTATTTCACCATTGAATTAATTATTTCATTGCCTAAATGTGTCATTAATTAATCAAAATTGGAATTAAATATATAAATGTGTCTAATTCATTAAAATATGAAATATTTTATGTTAAAACATTTAATCATTTCACTATTTAATTAATTATTTCATTGTCTGGTGTTGCACGGCTTCATGAATGAATTTTATCTGTCAAACTCACTCATCAAACTCAGTGGGCGGGGCCAATGCTGATCGAGTCAAACCCATTGCGTTGGTCTGAAGAGTTTCAGAACATGACGCTCCATTACCAGAGGATCTGCATGAACTTGAGGTCTTTTCCTGAGATGAGCTCCCACAAAAACAGACTGTGACCAAGATTCAAACTTCACCAAGTGAACCACTAGAATGGATTCTACAGTTTCAAAACACGGCGGTTACAATCATAGACGCCGCATCACCATCTTGGTCTGGTCGCCGTTCTGCTCAGTGTGACCGTTTGACAGGGGCGATGAAGTGTCAGCGACTTTAATCAATCAGAACTCGCTGAATACTAAACTGATCTTCACCTGGTTTTCTTTCCTGCAAACGTCATACATGTAGATCTGATACAGGACATAAAATTAATTAAAACATTTTCTTTATTCATTTTAGGCATATGGCACTTTACATGAGTACAATCATATACTTAACCAATATCCATATAGTCCGTATATATACACATGCAAATTCACACACACATATGTACAGTATATATATATATATATATATATATATATATATATATATATATAGTAAACATTTATAAAGAATAAATAAGGTCTGCATTCATACACTTTCATTCAGACAGTGCTCCCCTTCCTCTCTTGGTTCTGAAGTCCAGATTCCTCCTGTAATCAAACCTTCCCCTCTATCAGTAAAAACTTTCTGTATGTTGTCTATTAGTTGTTTATTTCTAGCTTTGTGCATTAATTTTGCTGTTTAAACTTCAACCAGAGTTTAGTAGGGCAGAATCAATATGTAAGGCATTAGTGTGGTCCTGGAAGCCTTCTGAACCAGTCTGATGGCTCTTTTCTGGAGTGTGCACGACGGTCGGAGTGATGATTTGTAGGTGTTTCCCTAAACTTCACCACAGTAATTCAAATATGGAAGTATTAATGAACAGTATAGGATATGTAGTGCTTTAGATTGATAGAAATCCTCAAGTTAAACACAAGAAGAGGACACCACCCTGCCTTAAACCTCTTTATAATGTAATGTAATGTAATAGTTTATATTGCAAATGTTTTCTGATGGCCATGGCCTCCAACGTGAGAGCAACACGTCCATATTCAGCCTGGTCTTCCTCACATCTTCTCTCCAGCAGATCCAGCAGCATCTTGTTCAGGCTTGTTCAAATATTGACAAGCAGCTATTGAAGATATTTACAAGAGTCATTTCCAAAACTTCCACTGGACAACATTAAGACTACCTTTGCAATGTATGTGGATGAGGGAGCGGTACATTTGGAGTCTCTGAGGTATTTGTATTTCTTTGGACCATGTGGGTGGAGTCTTCTTCTCTCGCCTCTCCACTTCTGTTAGGGTGAAAGAATTACAAGTGAATAATACAGCCTGTGACACCATGATAAAATGTGCTGCTCAGTAGTAATATTTTGGTTTAT
Source organism: Lipophrys pholis (assembly GCF_963383615.2). NCBI lineage: Eukaryota > Metazoa > Chordata > Actinopteri > Blenniiformes > Blenniidae > Lipophrys > Lipophrys pholis. The sequence continues at coordinate 16,370 of NW_028292039.1, read as the reverse complement.
TTCTACTATAGCATTCTTGACTCAGTTGTAATCTAAGTCTGTATTGTGGAACATGTGATTTATATAGTCTCAGTTGGACTAATAGCAGGTGAACAAGCTGTAAACAAAGTGTAACTGGGCGTCTTTTCGCAAAACCACAAATTCTTTTAGACCTTTCACTTGCTGTATGATTCTGTAGTTCTTACAATATTTTTCTTCCTTTCTTGACACACTCGTATTAACGAATTCCGGACAGGAATACTTCGTATATGACTACCATCTACACGGTGGACCTCGGCGGGTCTCTTTTATTGTTCTCAAAATCACGTGGTCCAGCCACCACGTAACCAAAAACACAAAAAATTACACAGCAATCCTACCCTTAACCTACACTATTTCAATACTGCCCGTCGATCGGCCACACAGGGAAAAAATCTCGATCACGTCAGTTTTCAAGTCGTTCGGCCTCTACGAGGAACAGTCTCGATCACTTTTATCTTATTTCTTCTAGGTCGATCAGCCCTCAACGGGAACAGTCTCTATCACCTTAAAACATATGCAAAGTTTTTTATTACTTGTATTCTGTCACAGGTATTTTATCATTACCATTATTCTTTAAGTCGTGGGATGACAGACCAGACTAGATCACAATTTAAAATTTTCAATCTTACCAGTTATTTTGAGGCGCGCCTTGAAACCAGTCTGGTCTGAGGGTCCGCACGTTGTCTCCGACACCAATCACATCGGGGTCACCAAATTGAAGGAAAAACAGTCATTAATGTGTTCTTTTATTGATGAGGAAACGAGTGGAATTAATCACACAGTTTCACTGATCATTACCTTAAGCAGAATACATGGAATAAAAGCGAGATCTCGGGCTCAAGCACCAGTCTGTCCGGGAGGATCAGGCTTCCATGGTCAGGAGCCCAGAGTACACGAAAACGTTGGTTTATAAGCATTTCTTTCACCCCTCCCTGCACATATGGTGTGGATATCACATCTCGTGTTCTGTCCCGAGAAATTGTAGATATCACAATCGTACTTTCTTCAGACAAGCAGGATGTCAGGTCGACATATGTTGCAAACTGGTGCCTGTAGTTGCATTCTCCCATATATGGTCATGTTATTAACAGCTCTGAGCAAAAGCGATACTGTCATGGGACGGAACTGAGGCTCAAGTGCAGACAGCAAAACAGGAGACACAGAATTTGATTTACGGATTTATTCAAACTAAGGAAGAGCGGAAACAAGAAAAACCTACGCAGGCAAAAACTAATACTAAGAAGAAAACAGAAAACGATCGGGAAACTCCTGACGGAAAACTACTAGAAAACAAAGTACAAATGATCGCAGCCAAAGAGGGCAGGCGGAGGAGTCTGGCACAGGAGTGGGGAGACTCAGCTGCAGAGTGGGAAGGTTGGAGGGGATCGTAGTTCCAGGCAGGAGGCAGACAGGAATCCAGTTACGCATAGGACCAGGCTGAAGTACTTTACGGTTTGGCGGCGGTTAGTGGTCATGCCGTGTTTATATAGGAGGTGCAGGTGGTGAGGCCACTCCCCGCCGCAGCTGGAAGCAGTTGAGTTTATTGAAAGTGCGAGGTCATGCCCATGAGAGAGGAGGCCACCAGATGGTGCCAACGGACCAAATTAGGGTTGAGAAGTGGAGGGCCTGACAGATACAAGCGGATTATACTGGTATGTAAGCTAGTGCGTTGATAAGTCATAACACCTATTTCTTCCTTTACTGCAGAGATCCTGAGTTCTGAGAAGTGACAGGTTAGTGTGAAGAGAAACGTTCCAGCTCACATTTCACATGGAACTTTGTTTTCCTGTCAGACAATTTCAGCTTGTTCATCATCGATTTTGTACAAATGTCAATATTTTTTTTCTCTCCTCTATTTCTGTGGACATTTCTCAACACTGTTATCAGGAGTAAGATCACTGTCTGTTCTGCTGTTTCTGTTGTGTTCACTCTCTGTCTCTTGTCCTCAGAGTGTGACGATGTCTGCTGCCAGCAATCTGCCCTCTGAAGATCAGTTTCTGTGCTCCATCTGTCTGGACGTGTTCACTGATCCAGTCTCCACACCCTGTGGACACAACTTCTGCAACCAGTGCATCAGGCAGTACTGGAACTCCAAGGTCAAATGTGACTGTCCCCTGTGTAAAGAGTGTTTCTACAAGAGACCTGAGCTGAGGGTCAACACTTTGCTCTCTGAGGTTGTTGCTCAGTTCCGACATGGAGCTGAACACAAAGTCAGCAGCAGCAGCAGCTCAGAGCAACAAGCTGCTGGACCAGGAGAAGTTCCCTGTGACGTCTGCACTGGAACCAAAGTGAAGGCCCTCAAGTCCTGCCTGGTGTGCCTGGTCTCCTACTGCCAGACTCACCTGGAGCCTCATCTGACAGTTCCAGTCCTGAAGAAACATCAGCTGATGGAGCCTGTGGAGAACCTGGAAGGCAGGATGTGTCCGAAGCACCAGAAACCTCTGGAGCTGTTCTGTAAGAGCGAGCAGACCATTGTCTGCATGATGTGCACTGTTTTAGAGCACAAGACTCACCAGGTTGTTCCTCTGAGTGAAGGATGTGAAGAAAAGAAGACGGAGCTGAGGAAGACGGAGGCTGAAATGAAGCAGATGATCCAGAAGAGACGAGTGAAGATGGAGGAGATCAGAGAGAGTCTGAAGAAGAGTAAAGCTGCTGCAGACAGAGAGAAAGCAGAAGGTGTTGAGGTGTTCACTGCTCTGATGGAGTGGGTGGAGAGAGCTCTGAAGCAGCTGAAGGAGAAGATTGAAGAGGAAGAGGAAGCCAGAGAGAAACAGGCTGAAGGTCTCCTCAAAGGCCTGGAAGAGGAGATCTGTGAGCTGACGAAGAGGAGCTCAGAGGTGCAGCAGCTCCTTCTCTCTGAAGACCAGCTCCACCTCCTCCAAGGCTTCTCCTCCCTGAAAGCAGCTCCACCCACCAAGGACTGGACGGAGGTCAGCGTCCGACCATCATCATATGAGGGGACTGTGGAGAGAGCTGTGGCTCAGCTGGAGGAGACTCTCAGCACGGAGATGAAGAAGCTGATGAAGAAGCTGAAGAAGAAGCAGTCTGAGGCTGAGCTGAAGAAGAAGCAGCAGTTTGCAGTGGATGTGACTCTTGATCCTGATTCAGCTCATCCTGAACTCATCCTGTCTGATGATGGAAAACAAGTGAGCCATGGTGATGTGAGGAAGAAGCTTCCAGACAACCCAGAAAGATTTTCTCATTGTAGTATTGTTTTAGGAAAACAAAGTTTCTCTTCAGGTAAATTTTACTTTGAGGTTCAGGTTAAAGGAAAGACTGGCTGGACTTTAGGAGTGAGCAAAGAGTCGATCAACAGGAAGAGATATATCACACTGAGCCCTGAAGAAGGTTTCTGGACAATACACTTGAGAAATGGAAATCAGTACGTTGCTTGTGGGAACTGTTCTCTTGATCTGTCTCTGAGGTTTGTTCCTGAGAAGGTGGGGGTGTTTGTGGATTACGAGGAGGGTCTGGTCTCTTTCTATGATGTAGATGCTGCAGCTCTGATCTACTCCTTCACTAGCTGCTGCTTCACTGGCAAACTCCTCCCGTTCTTCTGTCCGTTTGGTAATGGTGCTGGTAAAAACTCTGCACCTCTGATCATCTGTCCTGTCAGTCAAACTGTCTGATCAGGTTTTATCATTAAACGTCACCAACAACGAATAAACTGGTGAGAAAGTGAGAGATTAACTGGGATTCATGGGGAACAATTGTGTGTCCGGAGGAGTTTTCAAGGAGATATGTTGGACAAAATAATACTGAAATAGTTTAGTCAAACATGAGGACATGGAGGACATCCTAAGCAGCTGCTTCATCCGCTCAGGGAAACCTTCAGTCACGTGTTTAAACAGCAGTCATGTGGCTATACAGTATATATGGTAGTAGCAGATGATCACTGCAATAAGTTCCTGGACTTCTTTCCTACTAAAATCCACAGCAGCCGCACTGCCCAGTGTCCTGCTCCCACTCCCATCGGCCTGACCACCGGGACACAGTTCAAGATCTTCCAGCTTCTTTGCTCCTTCCTCCTTGTTTCCCAGCAGGAGATCCAGGACAGTGTCAGGAAGATGAAGTCCACCTCGAGCCCTGAACCGTCGCCTGGTCAAGACTCACTTCTTCACTTTTGCACCTGTTGTCACCGCCATGGTCAGTCAGTGTCTCCAGTCTGGCTCCGTTCCCTCCCAAATGAAAACCTGAAAAAAAGCCAGAACACTTGACTAATCTCAGACCCAGAGAACCTCTCAATCCTCTCTTAGGGACTGGAAGAGGTTGTTGCCTCACAACTCCATGACCACCTCAAACCAAACCAGCTCTTCCAAAGTTTCTATCTGGTTTCCGGCCTGCACACCCTCCCTCCTCATCCTCCCTCCTCATCCTCCCTCCTCACCCTCCCTCCTCATCCTCCCTTATCCTCCCTCCTCACCCTCCTTAACCCTCCCTCCTCATCCTCCCTCCTCATCCTCCCTCATCCTCCCTCTTCATCCTCCCTCCTCATCCTCCCTCCTCACCCTCATCCTCCCTCCTCACCCTCCCTCCTAATCCTCCCTCATCCTCCCTCCTCACCCTCCCTCCTCAACCTCCTTAACCCTCCCTCCTCATCCTCGCTCCTCACCCTCCCTCCTCACCCTCCATCCTCATCCTCACCCTCCCTCCTTCCTCCTCACCCTCCCTCCTTAACCCTCCTCCCTCATCCTCCCTCCTCATCCTCCTCACCCTCCCTCATCTTCCCTCCTCACCCTCCCTCCTCATTCTCTCTCACCCTCCCTCCTCATCCTCCTCACCCTCCTTAACCCTCCCTCCTCATCCTCCCTCCTCACCCTCCCTCCTCACCCTCCCTCCTCACCCTCCCTCCTCATCCTCCCTTATCCTCCCTCCTCACCCTCCTTAACCCTCCCTCCTCATCCTCGCTCCTCATCCCTCCTCACCCTCCCTCCTTAACCCTCCCTCATCCTCAGGATGAACAGGATGTGGAGGGAGGATGAGGAGGGACCTCATCCTCCCTCCTCATCCTGTTCGACCTTTCTGCAGCATTTGACACCGTCACCCAGTGATGTCGGCACCGTGTTAATTAGTACTGCGTTACTCTCATATGACCACTTTTTTCAGTAACAAGTAATCCAACGAGTTACTATCTCCAAACCAGTGATCAGATTAAAGTTACTGTGCGTTACTATTGTAGAGTCTCACAGGACGACTTTCTTGTTTGTGAAGCCGATTTATTATTGAGCAGAGCCTCCTTCCTACACACACACACACACACACACGCACACGCACACACACACACACACACACACACACACGCGCAGTCTCTGCAGGCACACTTGACCCGCCCCCTTCTTCACTCTCAGCCAATCACAGGCCAACTCGCTCTAACACATTCAAGTAACACAAAAGAATCGGAATAAATATACAAATGTAGCCAGGTGTAAAATTGTGTAAAAGAATGTTTTTTTTTCATGTATTTCATTTAAGTTAAAATGTCAATTTCAAGTCTGTGATTTTTTAGTTCCTTTTTATTTCAATCGCAGCAATGCTTCAGGTTGTTCTGTTTTGATTGGTTGTGTGAACCTTCACCTGTGACGGGGAAAGGAGCGTCAGAGATCAGGTGAAGGGAGTGGTTGATTTAATTAGGAGGTCAGCTGGAGACTCGAGGCGCGTTGGTGATTGAGACACACCGGTCCGCACACAGGGAGCGAAGCGGGTGTTTTGCGTGCCGCGGTGGACAGATCTGTCGGTGAGACGATCTGGGAGAGGACTGTGAAAGGACCGCTGGATGCTGTTTTCCAGGAAGTATTCATTTCAAATAAGTAGTTGTGCCGTTAGTGTCAACAATATCAGAAGCCCAAGCACAGAAAGACACAAAAGATAGTCAAGTTAGACTTATCAAAATACGAGAGTTATGTGTCACAGAACTCGGAGCCCTTTCCAATAGAGAATAGGAATAGCTGGGCTACACAAACAAATAAAGAATGCAACAAGAGACTACAACTACATCATCAGATAAATAAAAACCAGTAATAGTAAAAATCAGTCAGATATAAATACAAAGAATGAAGGTCAAAGGTTAAATATGTATCAGCAGGAGGCCAGGCAGTGACCAGAACTGAGTTTTTGGTCAAACCAGTTGTTATTTCTATGGTGGGGGATGTCAGTAGCTGCTAAAAGTAACTAAAATGTTACTTGTAACCAGTTACTTTTACAGTAAAGTAACTAATTTACTTTTTGAAGGAGTAACTACTCATCAGCAATTGCATTACTTTTTCAAGATAACTGTGGCAACACTGATAGTGACACATATTACTGCTGGAAAACCATTAAAGTGAATTTTGCACAATATGATTATTAACGTAAACCACACGGCTGGACGACACTCATTAAGGCGCTTCAAACAAAGTTTGTAAATTTGTTTTTACCTTTATTTACTTTGCATAATAGTGGCTTTACAGAGGAGTTTCACATTACCTTGCACGTTCTTCATGTACCTGAGATATTTGGCTAAGAAACATTCTCCGTGGATGTTTTTATTCAGAAAAGCATTTCACCTTTGGTGACTGCACCTACACTGGTAGCAGCCACAGCGTGTCGGCAAATCAACCCGTAGGAACAGAAGGCTTTTTTCTTTCAAAGTGATGTGAAAGTCTGAACCGAGTCAGTGAAAACTTGCTAGAAGCCTGCCGGCTGTGGAAAACAAACTCAAGCCAGGTCGACAACAAACAGTGTTCAAGACATACATAGTAAAAGAGGCACAACACTACGTGGGAATAGTTAAAATAGGTTTAAGTTTGGCGGCGTGCTCGTCATCACACACAAGTTTCAATTCAAAGTTGCCTGTGAGACTTGTTTGAATCCACAGTAATACAAAAGGCTTCACTTCAATAGCCTACATTGGCAATTGCACCCAAAGAGCACCATAATGCCCAGAGCCTGAAAACACTGCTCTGCAAAATAAAACAACTTCAAACTGAATTAATAAATATTTTGTGTGTGCTCAGTGTAAGTGCACTTTCACAGTCTATTACATCAAATATTATTAATGTCATCAAACAAAAACACACGTGAAAAATGATCAAAACAAACTAGCAGGCTTCGGTTTCGACCTCTTTGGGGAATCGAGTGACTCTACAGAAGGCGAGGCGTCAGCAGGGAGGACTAACGGTGGCGTTCACAGCGAGGCAGCATCCACAAGCAGTTTGTGCGAAATCAGTCTTTAAAAAATCAGACACATGACGGCACTCCTGTCAATGTGAAGCTTCTTCTTTTAGTTAATGAATGATTGTGGAAGTTTCAGCAGTTTTTAGCAGAGTAAAACCTAAATGTTGATAAAAATAAAGAAAAATTAAAGATTTTTTTCAATTAAATGTTGCATGTTTCTTTGTTAACTTATCACCATTGTTTTGTTGTGTGAATATTGTGCCAAACAATGTGATTAATTGCGGGAAATCAAACGCTAAATTGTGATTAAACAGTCAATCGATGCCCAGAACTAGTAAATAGTGTCACCAAATGGTCGACAACTTGAAAACTTAATACTATTGAACTGAAGTAAAAATGTCCACCAATAAACATTTTCTAATCCAATTCAGTTAAACAGCAAAATTCTCAGCAAACATGCATTTGATTTCCACTAAATTAATTTAATTGTTTTGTCTGACTGCATACGAGTTTTCATGAGGTCAAGAAAACGACAACTTTTTCCAATTCAGTTCGCAATAAATGTCTATAAGTGGTACTGGTGTTTAGTTGAATAAGAAGGTTCTTGGTGTCAATTGATGATAATAATAATAATTACTTGAAAGTTGATGTGTGTTTGGTTCAGTGTGTTTACTGCTGTTCAGAGGTAAAAAAGCTTCACGGCTGCACTGACAGAACATATAGACCATATGGACCATATGGACCATATGGACCATATAGACCATATGGACCATATGGACCATATAGACCATATAGAACATATGGACCATATAGACCATATAGAACATATAGACCATATAGAACATACAGAACATATAGAACACACAGCATAGAGGTGGAGGATGAGACCCTCCATGTCTGGACGTCAGGCTGTGATTAAAGATGTTGCCTTACTGCAACAGTTTGACTAGGCACAGAGTTATTTCAGCATTTTCTTAAATAACTTTTCTCATTGCGATTTTGTCTGTTTTTCTTTCTTTTTTTGAAACTCCCTTCTTGTCTCTGTTGTCAAAAAGCGGTTGTAAAACCTTCTTTGCGGCTCCGTCACAGCATCCCAAAGCCTTTGGCGTAGGTGATGGCCTTGAGCAGTCGTTCCCTCAGTTTGTCCTTGGAGGAGTACTCGGGGAGCAGCAGGGCGTTGAAACAGGTGTGGGAGGTCGGCAGCCTGCCGGAGAAAAGGACACGACAGTTTGAGTGAGAAACTTGACGAAACCAAAAACGTCAGTCAAGAGTAAGAAAATGTCTTGGAAAAGCTTCTTGAGGACTTCCGGTCACGTGAGGGTGAAGATGGCTGCGTGAGAGCTCGGCTCCAGACTGGACTTCCACTTATCCCTCTTTAAATCAGGAGATTTTGTGTTTAAGTGTCCCTCGGCACGTTCCAATGTCAGGGGGAGACGAAAAGGGCCGCAACATGGCGTTGAGGAGCAAGAGGAGAGACACAGATGTGGAGGATGTAGCTAGCGCTGGCGCGGCTACGCTAGCAGAAACGGCCCCGCTAGCTCTTGTTCGGGACACCATAAGCGAGACGATGACCAAAGCAATGACAGAACTGGAAAACAAGATCTCGAAACAGCTATCGGAGTTCCAGTTTAAGTTTCAACTGGATGTAAAGAACCAGCTTGGTGAGATGAGAGCAGACATTAACCGGAGGATGGAGGAGGCCGCGGGGAAAACAGAGACCGTGTCACGCCGAACGGACGAGGCCGAGGGGCGCATTGAAGAGGTGGAATCACTCGGCACGGAGGTTGATGAGGCTCTAAAGGAGCTGCGCCTGACTCAGCTCGAATTGAAATCAAAGATAACAGAGCTCGAAGGACACTCCCGCCGCAACAACGTCCGAATTTACGGTATTAAAGAAGGCGCCGAGGGGACCTCTGTGGCCCATTTCATTGAAAACCTTATAAAAACGGAACTGAATGAGAGCGCCGTAATGAATGACCTGGGTATTGAGCGTGCACACCGTGCGCTTGGACCTAAACCTGCAGATACGGCCCCTCCCAGATCCACTATTGTAAGATTTCTGAAATATTCAACAAAAGAAAAGATCATCAGTGCGGCGTGGAAAAAGCCCATTACGGTGGAAGGGAAGCGGATATTCTTTGACCATGACTATGCGACCGGAGTGATTGAAAAACGTAAAGCATACCTGCCAATCAAGAAGGCTTTGAAGGCGGCGGGCATCAGATTTCACACACCGATGACCCGGATGCGTGTATTCCCAAGAGATGCCAGTGGGGAAAACCAAGATGGCGGTGTTGCGGGCGCCGCCATATTTATTTCTTGGTCGCCGCCATCTTGAAATGGTGCTATGCGGAAGCATGGACGGAAAAGACGCAAAATGACGCGCCGGAAGTGACGTATGTAGAAGCCGACCCACCGGATGTGACGAAATGGACTGACCGTGAAGGAAGATACGTACACGAAAGCCGACCCACAGGAAGTGACGTGTGGACCAAACATGCAGGAAGTTACGTAGACGACACGCAAATGCCAGAAGTGACGTGGCGAGACCCACTCGACCGAAATTAAATCGGCGCACATTTGTTTTTTCGTCTTTGGATTCTTCACACGTGTACTCGAAGCTCAACGGAGTAAAGGATTTTCTTCTGTTAAGGTAAACAATTGCTTTCTTGTCTATGTAGAACATATCAGCCTGCACTAATAAGAATGAAATGGTAGCTGTAGTTATATCAGTATTAATGAGAGTAGGAATAGTTTTATAGTTTTGTTAGGAGCAATGCACGTAAGATCAGCTCGAATGTTTATGTTGCTCTTTCGATCTTTGTTCCATGTGTTGGTTTATTAAAAACCTGTTTTATTACCACAAGAAAACTTGCTAAAGTAAAGGTGGGTTGAAAAGCTGTTTGTTGAAATGAAAAGAAGTGGCAAAAGGACCTTCTCACTCCTTCAACCGCATCACTCAGGCCTCCAGCATGGAGCCAGACTCTGCTCAGCCTGGTTGGCTTTTAGTTTGAACTAACAACATGTAACACACATGAACCATCACTCATCCTCCTACATATCTACTGATAAAAAGATCACACCTAATCCATCTGATTCCTCAGCCTCTGCCTCGTGAAATGATGTTAGAGTATTACTTTGTCTCCAGCCATTGTGTGTGTGTGTGTGTGTGTGTGTGTGTGTGTGTGTGTGTGTGTGTGTGTGTGTGTGTGTGTGTGTGTGTGTGTGTGTGTGGGATTCAGATAATTCATATTACGTTTTTTTTTCTCTGATTCTTTATTTATAAGACATAAAGGAAATGATTTTTTGTTTGTTTTGCAGGATTTTATATCTACATGTTTACATTCTGGAATGGGTGGAGAATGGGTGGAGGTCACAGTTTCCAGAGGCTGGCTTCATGTCCATTGTGCTGGAAAATCCACAAATTTTCCCAATGCATCATTCAGCTGTGGATGTAATACCCAAAAAGAGAGTACAGGTACTCCAATAGTTGGTTCAGTACTTCAATAGATGCAGGTGGTATGGCAGAATGAGAGAAACACCTGGTGACATATTGAGCTGCACTCCTTTATGTTGAATAGAACAGTTTGATGATCACCTTGTGAAAGCAACATGTCAGCTGATTCAACAGTGTGCTGATTCCTTTTGTTAAATGACAGGAACAAATAAACTCCAGTAGTTTTGACTTTAATCAAAGTGTAAATGTCACAGTTGGTGCTGCTTTTTATCTCATTTTAACTCATTTTAATCTGCAGGATGATTGAGGTGTTGAAGGGGGGTGGTCCTGACTGTATTCTCCAGAGAGCTGATCAAGGTGAGTGAAACTAACTGTGCTGTTAGTGGTTCTATTCCCTAGAGCTGCTATATGTTCTCTCTTTGTCTTCAGATCTTACATGATGATGTCATGGAGTCGAGGGTCTGTTCAGACAGAATAAACCTCTGGAAGATGCCGTCAGCATCACTTTCCCTGAAGCAGCAGCTCAAACTGAGGATGTTTCCTTTCAGTGAGCAGCAGGTAAGAAAACACCTCATCAATCAGGTTTGAGAGTTTTTACATAACATAAGCTTGATTTGTTTACTTTTATTCCTCTGTGTTGCAGCAGATCTTGGAGATGCTGAAGGAGATGGAGGAAGTCACAGGAATCCAGAAGGAGGACCAGAGACTCATCCGATACGTTTTGATGTTTTTCTCCCAGAAGTAAGATGATGAATGGAATGGAGGACATCATAGAAGTAGAGTGCTCAATATATTGAGTTTTTGGAAAGCTATCTACATACACCTTGTCAATGTTTTTCAGATCATCATCAACATCCTGATGGCCGAAGGTCCTACAAGGCTTGAGGCAGAGGTCATCATAGCCAGAGGGAGAAAGTTCTAACATCCTCTCAAAGGGGAACCAACCGTACATGATGAACAAGAGAGTCTGAAGGCATCCGGTGATGTAGTAGTAATCCTACATCTTCCTGTGTTCATCTGATAGTAGTGTGAAGCTGCACTGCTGTCGCTAAACACTATCTTATCTATTGGAATCTGTACATTTGCATAATTTCTCTAAAATCAAGAAAATATTGATAGAGTGACACTGAGAAGTTAATCCATGCATTTACTTCCAGAGTAACTATTGTAACTCCCTATTATCAGGGGGTCCAAGTCACTGCTTAAAAAGTCTTCAACTAAATCAAAAGATCTTAAAGAACTACTGGTCCCAGATCTCCCCAGAAGAACACTTGGTTCTCAGAGTGCTGGCTTACTGGAGGTTCCTAGCTTTTCTAAAAGTAGAATGGAGGCAGAGCTTTCAGCTTTCAGGTTCCTCTGATGTGGAACCAGATCCAGTTTCAGTTAAAGAGTCTGACACAGCCTCTCATTTGAAGGTTAGGATGAAGACTTTTCTATTAACGTTTACAGTGAGAGCTGCTTCAGGACACCTGACACCATTTTCTAGTTTAGCTGCCAGAGGTTCAGACTGCTGGAGGACCTAAACTGAGCTTCTTTCCTTTTTTATTCACCACTATTACATGTCACTATTACATGTCACTAACATTTACCTTTCTCTCCTGTAGTCTGTCTCTCAACCTCCCTGCTGGATGTCTGACAGTAGAGCTGAAGGTGGATTGAAGCCTCCTGTCCTGATCAGTCTTCACAGAGTGGATCTCTCTCTTATCTGTCTGTCTGTCCTCTCCTCTGTCCTCTCCTCTGTCCTCTCCTCTGTCCTCTGTCCTCTCCCCCCACCCGGCCAGCAGGAATCCTCCACCTCTGAGTCTGGTTTCTGCAGGTCTCTTCCTGTTAGAGGGAGTTCTTCCTTTCCACAGTCGCTCATGTGGATTTGTTGGGTTTTCTCTGTTACAGTGCCCAGTGATTGTATATATAATAAAGAACAATGACATGATTTATGATGGCTTTATTCTTTTAAAGGTGTCATAGGTGTTTGTTGAAGGTTTGTCATGGACATTTCCTCCTTCCTGCTGAAGAAACTACAGTTATTCTCCATTCTGGTCCTTTGTTTTGCTTCATGCAGCCACATTGTCACGGATGAATGAAGGAGGCAGATCAGTTTGGTAGCTGACCTCTGAGCTTCACTGTGGTTACAGCTGCAGTGTGTTGCTGAAATAGGCTCAGAGAGAGTTAGACAACTTAGTCAATCATGTACGCAGCAGGTGTATACAGTATAAACTTATGTTACATGGTTACATGACAATTTGGGATATAAAATGACACAGGTGCAGTGAAGTGAAATGTAAATGTAAAGCAGAATTTAGAATGGAGCAGAGTGGAGTTGGATGGGACACTTTTCTTATTTTTTCCTGAAGGTGAGGAAATATGACAAATAGACATCCTGAACTAATTCTACCTTGTTTCATTGTCAATAATTCCTTTCTAGTCATACATTATTGCCTCAAATAGCAATGTTTTCATTTCTTTTCAGAAGGTTTGTAGTGATTCCATCTGAGCCTGGAGATCAGTCAGAGGCTGTTTTCATCATGATTCTTTAATTTAAATCCTCCTCACATAAAGGTTTCATCATTTACAGTAATAAATGATTTAAAGTAATTCAGCATTTTGTTTAGAATAAGAAGAATCATACAGGTATCTAAAGAAATTCAAGATCTCCTTCACTATACTTTTTGGTTCTAAGTATTCTTCCCCGTTCATCATGAGAGTGAATCTTTTCTTTCTAGGCTGAATGTGGGATATGATGGTTGCCCGGCTAGCTCAGTTGGTAGCGCCTGAGACTAACAAGCTCTAGGTAGTGGGTTCGTATCCCACGCCAGGCGCCACCTTCCCGTGGGCTCACCACCTGCAGAAAGGTTCTTAATTGGTGCGATGTGATCTGGGTGACAGTGCTCAGACTGTCACCCAGCTCTTCCCAGAACTAGCCATGAAGCAACTTTAGCCACTGACGTCATTCTGCCTTTTAAATATGGCGGCGACCACTACAAGTATGACGGGGACCGTAAACAAGCATGTCGGCAACCACAAACAAGTATGACGGCGCCCTTACGCCGCCATTATTTGATACCGCACTGGCGGGGTTTCAATTTTGAGAATAGTATGGCGCTGTCCGTGTGCCATTATGGCGGCGACCGCTAACAACTATGTCAGCACCCGCAAACAAGTATGTCAGCGCCCGTAAGCCACCATCTTGATACCGCACTGGCGGGGTTTCAATTCTGGAGAAGTACGGTCGCACTGCGGATCATGTACTCTTGCCTCCCACCGACGGTGGCGCTGTGATTGTGCTTTGGAACAAAATGGCGGCGACCTGCAGGAAGCGGCCATATTTCATGTACTACCGCCTCCCACCGAGAGTGGCGCTGTGGTGGTGATTCAGAACAAAATGGCGGAACAATGTGGCGGCGATCATAAGGAAGCAGCCATATTGTCGGCCATTTTGGATTCCCCACTGGCAGCCTCTCGGAAAACCCGGAAGTCGACCCTCTTCTTCGCTTGATGAGAGTAAACAACGGCGCATCGCGTTGCTGCCCTCTTCAGGCTGTCTGTGTGAGCTTCAAACTCGCCCACCAGTTGATTTAGATGTTTATCTGGCTGCTGCAGTTTTAATAAAAAAATAAATAAAAAATACACACGGTGCAAATAGATTGACTGGAGAGGGGCTAGGATTTATTAAGCGTACCCCTACTCCTTTTCAAGCATGTTAGCTTTTCTACTGCAATCTATGTTTTTTCCCTTTTGTGTTTGAAATTAAACAAAAAATGACTAAATAAAACCTTACTTTTGTTATGTTATTTGAAATAGCATGGAATAAATTTAGCATTATTTCATATCCCAGGTGTTGGTTAAATGTTTTTTTTTATTCATTTAATTCATGAACAAACCTTGTCTTAATATTTAATATAAAAAAGATTTAAATACAAAATGGAAATCCCACCTTTTTTCAACTAACTTTATTGAAAGAGCAAATTCCCTCATTAAGAATGAATATTTTGTTAAAATCACATGTTGCACTTTTTTCCTTTGCTTTTTCATTCACTGCTGAGCCGGATGAGGAGCTGCAGAGCCTCCAGAAAGGACGTAGGGTCGGCACTCGGTGGCAGTAAGGACTCAAACTGGCTGATGCCAAAGCTGGTGACCTGGCAGGCAAGGCTTGAGACAAAGAACCTGGCAACACCATCTTGTAGACTGAGGAACTCTTGATCCAGCAAATGAGTCAGGCAGCCCTTTATTTTATAGTTGATATTCATCTACAAAGTTGTCAGGAGAATTTCCTAGAAAAAACTTCAGGGAGACAGAATACACAAAGTTTAAGACCATTTTATTCCATTATTCTTGAAAGAAGAGAATGTCACAGTACAACCTTTCCAATAAAAAAATAAGACATGCAAACATGAGAATTACATTTTGTTGGAGCTCAGTTGAATATAATTCCAATTTTAGTTCAACGGACTTAATGGCTCACAGTAAGAAAAACATACAATCCTCCCCCCAACTCCTTTCAATGTGATGGTTCTGAAAGTAAAGAGAAGGGATTTGCATATCACAAATAACCTCTGAGTGCACGTAAACAACAACAAAAGATTTAAATGCATGATAAAGTAAAACATAATTTTTTTTAACAATACCATTCCTGCAAAGCAACATCGGGATTTAATCATCAGAATATTAATTATCAGAGCACGTCAATTTCACAAAGTACCGCTCAGAAAAAGAACAGCAACAAAGAAAACCTACCGATTTTGATGTCGTCTGTAGAAAATGTGTTTTGTGGTGTTGAATCTCTTGTAAAGCTGCTCCTGTCCTTTCACTGGCACGTCTTCCTTTAGAAGACACAATCCTGTCATCATCTCAACCATCAATTAAAGCAACACATAAATCAGTAAGATGATGAAAATGACACATAACTGCATACAGAGCTGCATCAGGTAGTTAATAGTAATAGTATCAAGAAAAACAACACTAATAATAAATTTTTATATTTTATTATTATATTTTAACCAAAATACAAAACGGTATCATTTGTTTTTTAGAATGTGTAAATATTATAAACTAAAAATGAACCCTACTGAATCTCACATTTATAATCATTATTTAGTTTTTAATTTGGATTTTTCTCTCCTGAGAAATATTTCATTTAATGTGATGGCTGAGCTCTGAGGACAATCTGCAAGTGTGCTGCTTCTGACAGTAGGGGGCGCTGTGAGACTGCAGTCAAATCAATGAAAAGACGCGATTTTAATGATGTAATGTATATCATAAATTAATCTCGTACAACGCTGCTCACCTCAGCAGCAGCTGAAGCAGCTTCAGCTTGGAGGTGATGCTCCATCATGTAGGTGTAGAAGCCTGGCTCTGGTGGAGCCCCATGTAGGTGTAGAAGCCTGGCTCTGGTGGAGCCCCATGTAGGTGTAGAAGCCTGGCTCTGCTGGAGATCCATCTTCAGACATTCCTCCCTGAAACTCTCATTTCACCCGTAGTCATGCCGTTGGGGTCCGTGTCCAATATTACGTTGGCGCAACCGTCCAAAGACATTTTTTTTAAGTTTTTAATCATTAAATTTATACAAGAATATCACCGAGGGGAAAGCCAGACGAGTCTGGATGGTAAAGCAGCGGCAGCAACAGACGAAGAAGAGGGTCGACTTCCGGGTTTTCCGGCAAATCAAACTTGAAATAAAGAATTACGTTCGCATTTTATTTCCCGATTTTTGTTTAAGAAACGCATATTGGGAAACCATCTGATT